>NC_056737.1:420360124-420425124 GCF_019279795.1 Protopterus annectens | reverse complement strand
TATCTGCTTGCAGGTAGCCCTCAGTCAGCCTGATTAACACAGTCTTGGGTCCTGCGTTGGTTGCTGTCTCTTCTTCTGTAACGTCAAGTGTATAAAACATGCAGCCAACGTCATTACATCAGTTTTTCTTGTCCCAGATGTCAGGTGCCCCCCTAATGGGAAGCAATTAAATCTATAAATATACAAGGTTATACCTCAAACAAAAAAGCAAATACAAAAAAAAGCTTTTAAGCATTGAAAAGGAGAGAAGAGGTACAGCCAAACGAAGTCAGGGGGCTGGAGGGAGGGTAACCAGGACTGCAACAGTGAATACACTTGAACATCTACATTTACGGTAAGTGTACACAACTGTACTATGTTCTTCATGTTTCACTGTTGCAGTCATTACATTTGGGTAGATTCCCAAAGCTAAGGATGGGAGGAGGAATTTAGATAGCATTAGGATCAGCTATAAGGCCCTGCAAAACTGCAGTGGCAAAGCCAGCTCTGGATTTAGAGAAAATTGGCAAATGGTAATGCTTGGTGAAAGTATGCACAGAACTCCAGGTAGCAGCTTCTAGGACGTCCCTGGTAGGTATGCCTCCGAGAAAGGCTGTAGAGGTAGATGCAGCCCTGGTTGAGTTCACTTTCAAATAGCCTTCCCCTCTGTTCCTGCAGCAAATGCCACCAGCAGTTGTTCAGATTTCCTTTGAGGTTTCGACCTGTCCAAGTAGAATCTAAGCTGTCTGTGCACATCTAAGGAGCTCAGTATGTTTCCCTTCATTCTGTGGATTAGGAAAGAAGGTAGGCAAATGAATGGACTGATTAAAGGCCACACTGGATACTACCTTTGGCATGAAAGAGGGATTGGTCCTGAGGGACACCCTGTCGGCATGAAAGAAGATGAAAGGCTCCACTGTCATAAGGGCCTGTAATTCAGATACCCTTCTTGCTGAAGTGATGGCTAAAAGGGAAGCTGTTTTCCAAGAAAGGAATTTTAAATCTGCAGTAGCAGCTGGCTCGAAAAGAGGAAGAGTGAGTTTCTCCAATACAAAGTTAAGGTCCCAGGCTGGAGTTGGAGCTCTCCTGGGTGATCTTAAGTTTTTGGCCCCCCTGAGGAACTGCTTGGGCAGGTTCTGTGTTCTAATGAGCTGAAATGGCTGAGGTGTAAATTTTTATTGAGGAAAAAGACAGGCCCTTGTGAAGCAACTCAGTTAAGTATTGCAAAATCTGAGGTAAATTGGGCACTGCTGTGCTCATCCCTTGAGATTGGTTCCAGGCACAGAATCTTCCATTTTCAGCATAAGATTTTCTAGTACTAGGCCTCCTTGCCACTAAAATGACATCCATCACTGGTTTACTGAGGGATGGCAAAGGAGAGCTAAGGTAATTAGCCAGGCTATGTTCCTTGTTTGAAGCTGAGGGTGCAGAATCTGGTTCTCCTGCTGAGACAGCAGGGTAGGAGTCTGAGGCAGGTGCCATGGGGCCAACAATGACCCACTGCGCAGGAGAGGGTACCAGTGTTGGCATGTCCAGGCTGGTGCAATCAAAATCATCCTTGGTTTGTCTTGTTTGATCTTTAGTAGTACTTTGGAGAGCAGAGGCAGAGGAGGAAAGGCATAAACTGATAGGTTTTTCCAGCTGAAGGACAGAGCATCCACCTTCCAAGCTTGTCTGTGGGGAGTCCTTGCACAAAATTTTTCCAATTGATAGTTCTGGTGGGAGGCAAGCAGGTCTAAATCTGGGCTCCCCCATTTGCTTGTCAACATGTTGAAAATCCTTGGTTCCAGTTTCACTCGTGTGGGTCCATGAGGGTTCTGCTTAGTCCATCTGCCAGTGTATTTAGTTTTCCTGGCAGGAATTGAGCTTGTAGATGTACTTGGTAGCTCAAGGCTGTGTTCCACAATGCCATGGCTAGTCTGCAGAGGGGGGTAAGAATGTGTACCCCCCTGCTTGTTTATGTAGTACATAACAGTGGTATTTGTCTGTCTTTACCACTAATTGTCCTGGAAGAATGTGGTTCCTGAAGGCTGTCAGAGCATTCTGTACAGCTAACATTTCTTTATGATTGATGTGAAGGTGCATTTGAATTGGGTTCCATTTGCCCTGAATGCACTTCCCTGCCAGGTGCGCCCCCCCCCATGCATAGTCTGATGCGTCTGTTGTTAGGGTTTGGGCGGCAGGGGATAGTGTGTATGGTAGTCCCTTGTTTTGGTGGCAGGCCTCTGCCCACCAAAGGAACTCTAGGCATAGACAAGGAATGATAGGAATCATTGCTTCTAGATCCTGAGAATGTTGACACCATAGGCTTTTTAGATACCATTGCAGTTTCCTCATATACAGTCTTGCATATGGAATTAGAAAAATGCAGGATGCCATGAACCCCAAGGCTTGTAGTCTTTGCCTTGCAGATAGCAGGGTTTTTGTGACCACTTGTTTGAAGTAGGTTGTCAAGTGAACTGGTTTCTCTGGCGTGAGGAAAGCCATTTGGGAAGTTGTATTCAAGCTTGCTCCCAGGAATATAATTTGTTGACAGGGTACCAGGTGTGATTTCTTTTTGTTTATGGTGTACCCCAGACAAATTAGCACCCTCTGTACAAAAGCCAGATGATTCAAAAGTATGTCCTGGTTTTCTGCCTGAATTAGACAATTGTCCAGGTATTGGTATATTTGAATATTTCTTTGCCTGCAAAATGCAATGACTGGAGCTAGGCACTTTGTGAATACCCTGGGGGCAGTAGATAAGCCAAAGGGCAGTGCAGAGAACTGATAGTACATGTAGCCTGCTTTGAAACATAGGTATCTTCTGCAATACTCCCTGATTGGGATGTGCAGGTATACTTCCCTTAAATTTAGTGTTGCCAACCAGGCATCTTTGCTTAGCAAACGAAGCAACTGGTGAAGAGTCAGCATCTTGAATTTTGGAATCAACAAAAAAGTGTTTAGAGTAGGCAGGTCCAGGATAGGACGCCATGAATTGTCTTTTCTGGGTACCAGGAAAGATTTCGAGTAGAAACCTTGTCCTTTTTTCTCTTCTGGTACCAACTGAATAGCCCCTATGCTTAAGAGAGAGAGTACTTGCTTTTGGGCCTCTGCCCACTGCTTTGGAGGTAGATCCAGCCAACCGCTTGGAGTTGGTGACGTGTGGAAGTGAAATCTGTATCCTTGGGACACTATATTTAAAACCCATTTGTCCTGGGTAATGAGTCCCCAGTTCTTTGCATGAAGTGCAATCTTTCTTACCAACGGGGCAGTCAGTTGAGAAGTGCTTGGAAGTTTTAAAAAGAAGTCATTGAGACAGTTTAACATAGGGGGGTGTTTTATTACTCCCAAATTTGGAAGTAGAGGCCCCCACTGCTTAGTCCTGTGCATCCCCTGGGACTGAAGCCTGGGTGCTCTGCTGGATCTTGGTTTGGACTGAGGTCTGGAAGAGGCAGGAAAGGACCAATTCTTAGAAGGCCAATGCCTACTAAATCTTGGAGGTTGTACTTGTAAAAAATCTTTAACAGTTTGCATAGATGTAGCTTTTTCCTCCATCTTTTTAAGAACTTCTTCTGCCTTGTTGCCTAACAGGTGGCCCTGATTTAAGGTAGCATCCAGTAATTTCACTTTAGCAAAATCTGGCAAGGATTGCTCCTTAAGCCAAGTGTAGAATATGAATGGCCAAAGTATGTGCTTAAGGAAATTGAGTATGTGAAAATCTGTATGCAATGAGATGAACTTTGTACTGCGAACTCTGAGTAAACTGTGAATAGTGGAAAAGTACTGAAAAACAGGAGCTTGCTTGAACGCAGGAAATGTGCCTTATATGGAAGTGTATCCGATTTTCTTTCTCTGCCTAGAGATGTAGTAATGTGAACTGCTTTAAGCCTACGGGTAAACCACTGATTGGTTGATTGTCTTTTGTACTAATTTAATTGGTCTAGTTTATATTTTTGTACTGTCAGCAGTATCACCAGTATATAAGCTTATGCATTCCTTTGTTTGGGGAGTCTCCCTTGTACATTCCATGAGGCTCCCACACGTGTGTAATAAATACCGCTGAAAGAGAGGAAGAAGTGTCTTGTCTTCATTTAATGTAAAATGATAAATGCAACAATTGGTGCCGTTTACTCAGATATGAATTGACAACAGCTGCGGCAGTTGGGGATTGAACGAAATACTGCTAGTGAAAGGGCCCATGACAGAATTTTCTTTTCTGGTAGTGTTTCTTTCATTTCCTGTACTTGCCTGCTTTAAAATTTGATATCAATAATTTTATAGAAATGTAATAATTCCTCTCAAATCAGTTGTTTTGAGGTAAGTGGCATGCATTTTTTTTTCTGCTATTGATTGTGCAGTATAAGAGTGGGTTAAAACGAAAAACTGGCGACATAAGAGTGAAAGGAGATACGAGAGTGGGGAAAACGATGTTTATAAAATGTCACAGGTACATCTGTAAAATACAGAATAGCTTGTGTGAAAATGGGAGCGAGTGTGGGAACAATAAAAGAGCCAGAAGGAGGTACACCAGCTGGTTATATTTATTTTTGTGTGTCCCGGGACAGTTGTATGTTTATAAGTCAGTGGGTCGCTCTCACTGAGGGTGATGGTAAACTTGTCTTACCAGAAAATGGTAGTTTTAATAAAAATATTTTGCTTAATCTCCAAGGAAAGTTAAGCAAAAAAGGGAGAAGAATACCAGGGTTGTGCTGGGCAGCATTTAATGATTGGATGACAGAGGCGAAAGAAAGATTAAAGGATTTGGTTATTAGTAGTCTAAAAGATAATCAGCAGAAATTAAGACAGCAACTGAGGGAATTACAACAAACTGCTAGTAATTTAGATGTACTAAATGGTAAATGCTTGAAGGACCCACCCTTTAAGGAGCTTTATCCTGTGAAAGAATTAGCTAAATTGCAGATAACTGAATAGTCACAAGACGATAATGCCTGACTCCCTCCACCACCGATTGCACCCCCGCAGTATCAGCCTCCCCCTCACTCAACAAGGAGTGGAAACACAGCAGCCAGATTCCACCACTAAAGACTCCACCCCCTAGAGAGAGAGAACAAGCTGCGGATAGTCAGTCTAGTGAATCTGATCCAGAAACAAGCGATAGGAAAAAGGGACCAAAAACTCATAGTAAGACTCATAAAGAAGCAAAAGCTGTAATGTATTTTACAGCTAAACCCTATTATAAAGGAAAATGGAAGCAACATTTACACCGATGAAGGCATTTCAGCCAGTTCCCCACTATAATTGACAGTGGGGATGGATATTTTGAGCCAGATAAATTTAATCCAGATTCAGAATCGGAGTCGTCAGACGACAGATTGTTACCTTTGAGGGAGGTACCTAACCCAGCCCATGCTAGAAGTGCACAGGAACCACCGACCATTGCAGTACTTAGGGCGTAGTCGGCGGTTGATTTTCAAGCCATTACCAAATCGGTACCGCCTATTCGTACTAATCCAGCTAAGTTCCAGCGTGTGCCGGCGGGATATATTTGTTTACAAAATCCTACAATAGAAGAAGTCAGGACAGTTCTTCAGTACGCCATATCGGCTGATCTGATGAAACGGATTTGGGACCATGCTAATGTCCCTACTCCGATTCCAAAACATGATGCACAAGGAGATAATGGGTTCGAAGCGGTCAGACAGAGAATAGTAGATGCTATTACAGTGATAGTTCCACCCACACCCAACTGGTCCAAAATCAAGTCAGTTCTTCAAAAAGAAGACGAACCTGTGGACGAGTATTTAAATCGTCTCACTGAAGCCTTTGAGACTTATTCTGGTTACCCAGAACACACAGAAGGGCCAGCACAGAGCGGATTGTCGGCTGCCTTCCTAGATGGGTTACACCCACAAGTATGGGATAAGCTAAAGGAAGTATGTATAAACTGGCCTAGTCTTGGATTGCAGGAATTAGTCACACAAGTGCAATACCTCTCCGACCACTTAGCACAGGAAAAAAAGGATTTACAGGAAAAACTGGTTAAACCGCAGATTCAGATGTGTACTGCCTTCGGGCAGCGTGGACAGGGAGGACAAGGATGAGGAAGAGGGAGAGGTGGACACCAAGGGGCTGGAAACCAAAATAGACAAAACTGGCAGGAAAATCAATCAGCCCTACCCCAAAGCTATAATAATCAGATGGAGTGTTTCAATTGTGGCCAAGTAGGCCACTGGAGAAAAGAATGTCCGTATCTGGCTGAGCAACCTGCCCCACCCACTGATACGTCACCTCAGTGGAACTCTAACTGGACTCCATCCAATCGGCAGCCATCACAATGAAGGTTCCCTGAACAAAGACAACAGCAGCTGTGCCCTTTCATCCCTGTGGATCAAGATGGACCACATGTTATGTTATTTGTCAAAAATAAACCATGTCCATTTTTGAATGACACTGGAGCAACCAAATGCATGTTAGCTGGTGAGGCAGCAATAAATGTCCCCCTCTCCAATAACATAACTAGAGGGGTAGGTGTCTCTGGCATTCCTATTGAATATTCTGAAACCATCCCAGTAACTTTAGGACCTTTACAAGGCCATCATGCATTTTTAGTAGGACCCTCAGCACCTTTAAATTTTGTGGGAAGAGATTTGCTCTGTAAGATGGGAGCAACCATCTTCTGCACTGCTGAAGGAGTATATTTAGAAGTACCTTCAGATAAACAAGATAGTATTTTGGCTACTTGATGAAACTGTCACTGCAAACAATGTGTATGCAGTCTGATCTCAATAAAAATAAGCATTTAAATTCATTACCCTCTCATCAATGGACCACTCATGATAATGATGTTGGGTTTCTGATTTCAGCCACTCCTGTAAAAATAACCTTAAAACCCAGAGCAAAGTTACCTCGGGTACCACAGTACCCATTAACGGTAGAGGCTACATCTGGTATTGCCCCCGTCATTTCTGCCGTGGTACAACAAGGAATTATAGTACCTACAACAAGTCCATGTAATACTCCAATTCTACCGGTAAAGAAACCTGGTAAACAAGCTTACAGATTTGTGCAACACTTGCGGGAAGTCAATAAAGCTGTCTTGCCTGCTTTTCCAATCGTACCAAACCCAGCTACGATTTTAAGCTGTATCCCACCTACAGCATGTTGTTTTATGGTTATAGATATCTCATCATCTTTCCTCTCTATCCCAATACATTCAGATAGTCAGTATTTGTTTGCATTCACTTATAAGGGCCAACAGTATACTTCGACCCGACTACCCCAAGGATATGTAGAATCTCCAACCCTATTCTCTAGGGAGATGCACAGACACAACTGCAGGATTTACAGCTACGACCACATTCAGTATTGGTCCAATATGTAGATGATATTCTTATAGCTTCATAAGATACCAAGTCTTGTATAGAGGACTCACTTTTAGTTTTAAGGTTTTTAGCTGAACGAGGTTTTAAGGTAAATAAATCTAAACTGCAGTTCTGTCAAGAAAAGGTAAAATATCTGGAACACATCATTTCTATGGGTTCACGTCAAGTACTTCCAAGTAGAATTACCTCCATTCAGACTGCCCCCCGGCCCTGTAACTCAGAGACAACTCAGGGGATTCCTCAGCCTAGCAGGTTATTGTAGACAATGGGTGCCCAATTTTTCAGAAATTTTGGCCCCTCTGTTACTGCTTCTAAAAAAGGAGGTCACAGACCCTCTGCCTTGGTCCCCTGAACATGAAAACACTTTTCAGGCTATTAAAATGGCACTGATAAACCCACCTACCCTGGGGCTCCCAGATTATTGTAAACTCTTTGTTTTCTTCTGCTGTGAAAGAAATAAAACTGCCCTGGGCCTGCTGGCGCAAGCGCGCACGGGAGGCTATCGACCTATAGCATATTACAGCACTCAATTAAGACCCTGTTGCTTCTGGCTATCCACCCTGTTTATGAAAAGTGGCAGCCACTGCTGTTTTGATTGATATGGCAGCACCATTGACCTTGGGACACGACACTATACTAGCAGTACCTCATGCGGTACAAGCATTACTTTTAAAAACAAAAACACAATATCTTTCTAATGCTCGCCTCACTAAATATGAGTTAAGTTTATTTAGTAATCCCGCTGTTCAAATTACACGTTGCCACCACTAAACCCTGCTTCACTGATTACAACTAGTGACGAGGGCGAACCACATGACTGTGTGCTTGTAGTTAATACTGTTCTTTCTCCTAGATTAGATTTGCAAGATGTTCCTTTGCTTAATCCTGATTTAGTTCTTTTTGTAGATGGGTCCTGTTTACGAAATAATCTTGGCGAACTCCAGGCTGCATGGTCAGTTTGCATGCCATCTGCAGTTTTACAAACTGGACAATTACCACCTGGCACTTCCAAACAAGTCGCGGAATTACTGGCACTTTCGCATGCAGGTAAAATGGCCAAAGACAGATCTGTTACTATTTATACCGATTCACGTTATGCCCATGGTGTTCTTCATGATTTTGGTACCCTGTGGAAGGAAAGGGGGTTTTTGACATCCTCTGGGGCACCAATTAAAAATTACCTGTATATTGATCACCTCTTACAGGATTTATTATTACTTTCCAAAATTGCTGTTGTCAAGTGTGCAGCTCACCAGTCTCACGACTCCCTAGTAGCTAAGGGAAATAATTTGGCTGACTGGGCTGCCAAGCAGGCTGCTCTTTCACATACTTTTTTCAGGGTGGTTAGAAGCCTACCCGTGTGCTAAAAACGATGCTATTTCAGTTGCAAAAAAATTGTGTTACAAATTGATGCCTTGTTTTGGTGTTCCTTGTCAAACATATTCTGACCGTGGAACGCATTTTACTGCTAAGTTAGTTGAATCATTGTGTAAAATTCTACGCATTACTTTGAAATTTTATTGTCCATATAGACCACAGGCATCAGGTATTATTGAACGCATGAATCAGACCTTGAAAACTAGACTTGCTAAAGTCACTTCAGAAACAGGCTTAACTTGGGTGCAAGCCTTACCACTAGCCTTACTTTCTATGCGAGCACAACCGCATCCTACTAAGGGTTTTTCTCCACATGAAATTCTCATGGGTCGCCCTCTGCATATGCCCATGACACCACCACCACCCTTTTCTGAATATGATGCATTTGATAATGATATTCTTTTGTACTGCAAATCTCTTGTTTTCTTCCTACAGTTTCATCACCGACAAGTAGCAGCTGCTCAACATCTTCCAGATCCTTTTCCGTCATCCGCACTACAACCTGGCGATTGGGTTTAAGTTAAGTCTTTCTCTAGAAAAACAGCACTCCAGCAGCGCTGGAAGGGGCCTTTCCTGTTTCTTCTGACAGCGTCATCTGCTGTGCGACTGCAAGGATCTCCAACCTGGAACCACATTTCACACATCAAAAAAGTTGTGCCATCTGATGACCAACAGCCTTTACCTTTTTCAACTCCAGAGTCTCCTCCCATTGCTACTCGTACCTAAAGTAGAACTGTTCCAGTACCTGACAATGCCTAACATTTACCCTTTTGGAAAACTCCAAACTCCTGATGCTACGCAGCTTCAACAACCATTTCCACAAAAATATTGGACAGCCATTTTGGTGATCATTCTTGTTGTACTGTTATTTTTAATGTGGCCATTTTTATTTCCTGCTCCATCGATGCACCACACCAAGCAAGCTATTTGGCATCCACCTTTCAACACCTACCAAGCCATCAAATATGTTTATGCTTCTACATTCAATGTCTCTAACTGTTGGATTTGCACTGCCATTCCCTCTGTACATGGGGGATTGTCATTGGCTGCGGCTCCATTAAATATCATTGATACATGGACTAGCTTACTCGACAACACTGCTAACATTACATCCAGTAAATCTATTACATTACAACTTTCTCTCCGCCACAATGGCACTCTGTGTTTCCGACAAAATTACTCAAGTCAACATCAATGGACTCGAAAAATGGGACAAAGTATCTGCAACATGACAATCGAATACCGGTGCAATTATACAGAAGGAAAACGCATAGCCCCAAGCTGTCGAGTTTCATTTGATGCCATTCAGCCGACATTGAGAAATGCCTCATTACTTGGTTCTAGCAATATTGTATTTCTTTCCATATTCCATGGCATAACTACGGGCAGTGACCATTCTTCAAACGTTACCACCCTGGTGCAGGACTGTTATTTTATATGCGAAAGAAAGGCCTATAAATGGCTCCCGGAAAACTGGTCTGGTAGCTGTTTCTTAGATTATTTAGTACCAGCCATCCGGCATACATCTGCTTTACCTCAAGGAAAAATTCGGAATGTTCGAGAGGTTAAAAAGCCTGCCAATCCGGTAGGCCAAATTGATGCTTTATGAATTTATCATCATGACTTAGCTCATGCTGGCAGCAAAGGACTATCTCATATGGACTTGGGTGATGACGTTATATTGTGGACTGGTATAATTCTGCATACGGAGCAGTAAAATCAATCTGGGAACTGAGAAAACTGTCTAAATTGCTTGAAGTATTAAGCAATGCCACATTTTCTGCTTTAGAACTAGTGACTGATGAACTGACTGCTATAAAAGCTGTAGTTCTCCAAAATCGTATGGCTCTCCATTTCACCCTAGCGGCGAAAGGCAGAACATGCGCTTTAATCCAGGAGGAGTGCTGTACATTTATTCCTGACAATCAGCACGAAATTGAAAGTCATCTCGAACTCATTCAGAGAGTCTCCGAACTCTCTAAGGCCAAGGAGGCTGATAACTCAACGTGGGCATGGTTAACCAACCTGTTCTCAGGTTGGGGAGGTGGACTATTGAAGTTAATTTTATTAATCGCAGTATTAGCTCTTATTGCTTTTCTTGTTGTGTTTTTAATCAATACATTGATTTTGAAATTAATGTATTTTAAGACTATCAAAAAGGTGCCAAAGTTTTATATGCCTGCAGTTATGAATATGGATGATGAAATAAAAATGTGTGACAATGCTGAAGGAACTAGCCACATGGTTATGTTAGACTTAGGGCAAATGCATGATAGACTAAATGGTGATGCTTACACAGCATCAAATGGGGGATTGTAGAATATAAATGGCCAAAGTATGTGCTTAAGGAAATTGAGTATGTGAAAATCTGTATGCATTGAGATGAACTTTGTACTGCGAACTTTGAGTAAACTGTGAATAGTGGAAAAGTACTGAAAAACAGGAGCCTGCCTGAAAGCAGGAAATGTGCCTTATATGGAAGTGTATCCGAATTTCTTTCTCTGCCTAGAGATGTAGTAATGTGAACTGCTTTAAGCCTATGGGTAAACCACTGATTGGTTAATTGTCTTTTGTACTAATTTAATTGGTCTAGTTTATATTTTTGTACTGTCAGCAGTATTACCAGCATATAGGCTTATGCATTCCTTTGTTCAGGGAGTCTCCCTGGTACTTTCCATGAGGCTCCCACATGTGTGTAATAAATACCGCTGAAAGAGAGGAAGAAGGGTCTTGTCTTCATTTAAGGTAAAATGTTAAATGCAACACAAGCATGCCTTCTAAGTACAGACCCAGTTATCGCAGCCCTGCAAGATGCCTCTAGTGAATCAAAACCACATTGCAATGTATGTTTACCAACTTGTTCAGCAGAATGCATAAAAATCCTGTAAATCCTTATTTTCAGCACAATCAGGAGTCAACAACATTTTCTGTTTAAGCAATCCAATAATATGTAGCAGATACTTTAACATATGAAACTGTCAATTCAAGGCCCTAATGGCCAAAGTTGCAGAAGTGTATACCTTCTTACCCCATCTATCCAGCGCCCTGGTGTCTCTATCAGAGGGGGTAGGATTTTTGGTAGTAGTAGCTTTAATGCCCTTGGGTCCCTGTGAAATGGTTTCAGGATCTGCAGTAGGATTTTTGAAAAGGAACTGGTGAGAGTCAGGAACCCTGTAATATCTATCAGGTGTTCTGAAAGCAGGAGATAAAGGGTCAGGGGCCATGCTAGATTCCGAAAAGGCATAATCAACAATGTCCAGTACAGGAGGTATAGCTAAAGGCCTGTGCTGGGGCAGGAGTAAGAAATCACTAAGCCTCTTTGTAGAATCAGAGAAATCCTGACTTTCCCAATGAAAAAGCTCCCTGAGAGTATGCAAGGTTTCACCAAAAGAGAAATCCTCTGGGGGAGGGGGGAGCAGAGGGAATAGAGTCCTCAGCATCAGAATCCTCATAGTTAGATAAGGGTAAACCCTGGTCATCAGAGGAAACAGAAATTTCAGAATCCTGGTCAGAAGTATCATAAGCAAACTCAGTCCTAGGTCTCGGAGAGGGAAGGTTGGCTTCCCCTGATTAAAGTAATAAGGTCGTCAGTCATTCTTATCATTTGTTCTTTAGGCATAGAGGCCTGACCATGCAGTCTGGGCGTCAGTTTTCTAGGCATGGTTCGAGTTTTAGGCATTGAAGAAGAAGATGGCGTCGGTTTAATATGCAAGTCAGTAGGCCTGAATACACCCCTCAGAAGCCAGTGCCTGCACCGCGGCTCCGGACCCATCCAAGGTAGAGACATCCACAGGTTCCACAGTTGAAGCATCTTGCGGCATACCAGACTCTGAATGTGTCTCAGTAGAGGCCTGTGAATTTGAAGTAGCGGGTATCAGGGGCTGCGAAAATGCCTCACTGAGTACCGGTGAACTGGGCGGCCTGTCTCTGTCTTTACCTTTGCATTTCTTTGGAATGTCGGTAGTCGGATGGCTTAACGAAGACATATCAGGATAATTGAAACGAACACCAAAAAATTTAGAAGCGCAAATATACCAATGACGGATAGTTCATGGTTTAAATAAGGCACAAAACTGACAGCGAGATACGTCGTGGTCAAGGCCTAGGCAAGGAATATAGTACGAATGAAAATCTTTATGAGGCATTTGCTTTCCACAAAAAATGCAATTATTTACTTTTACTGACATCGGTTTGGAGCAAGAAAAAGTTTCCCCAATGGGGTACTTAGCTTTTATAGTTGACGACTTCGGTTCTGAAACTCGAAAATGAAAATTTCAGGAGTCGGCCGACCGGCACTTGCGAACTGCTTCTGCTTCGGGCACCACATAGCAAGAAAGACTGATGTTTTATACCCCTGACGACCTGACATCATGGAAGAAGAGACAGCAACTGACGCAGGACCCAAGACTTTGTTAATCAGGCCGACTGAGGGCTACCTGCAAGCAGATAACTCAAATGTAATGACTGCAACAGTGAAACATGAAGAACATCGTACTAGTTATTGATGAACCTACATATACACACACACACACATGTGTGTGTGTGCATGTGTGTGTAATATACACAAGTACATTTATACATAATCGCAAACATATATACAGTTGTGCAACTAATGAACAAAAGCATCCATTGTCAATTGGAATAATGTGGACATCAAAATATTGAAAATACTGATGTTGATATGCCAATACGCATGCAAACTTTAACTTTTTAAAAAACCCTGAACCCCCTCATACTCCCTGCTAATTATATATACTAACTCAGAGATCATATAAACATGGGGTAAGTGCAAATTTCTCAACCCCTGGACTTGTGCAGTCTCACACTCCAGTCAATTAACTGCCTAATCAACCACATGCAGCCAACTAAGCAGCTGCAAATCTAGTGTGCGCGTGTATGTGCACACAGACACACACACCATACTTATACATACACATGTGTAAGAAAGAGTCTTGAAGAGCTGTGTTTGCCAGCCTCAGCCTGAGAATTTGGAAAGTTCTGATTATTACACTTAACAACTGTATTGCCTGCTTTTTTCCATTTGAATTACTGTTTTCACTATTTACAATTAGCTTGCTTCTGGCTTAGTGTGTGAGCCATCCCAAGATGTCAGCAGCTCTTGTAGTGAAAGTGCATTAACTGCTACTTTTTTTAGTTAACCAGGCACTAATTGGTTAAATTTATAGCTGTCTTCATTAGCGTTTTACTTTCTATTGTTTTCTATATACTGAGTTCAGCTATACTAAGAGTACCATCATGGAAACTGTAGTTAGACAGCAGTTACTGTGACCAAGTGAAGTTTTTCCCAAGTGTTTATAGCAAAATCCTTGTTTCATATTGTGGGCAACTGCCTATAGTCGGCTCTGGGCTGCACATGTTTGCATGCATGGACTTGTCTCTGTGCTACTTTGGATGTTGACTTTTCCTACCTATCCTATGTGACCATGTATTTTCCTTACTTCTTTTCCCCCAGAGGTCATACAAAAACAATAACAATGGAGAGCATGGAAAAACAGTAGACTACCTTCCCTTTTACTGATAGCCTTCTAGCACTTAGTACAGTACGGTATTTTAAGAACTGCCACATGCTCACAGTAAATGAACTCTTGCTTAAATAAACAGATTCTGAGAGAGATACAAACACATCACTAACTTACAGGCAACCCCTTCAAACTCTAATTCAAGCAGTGAGCATCACACTTTTACCCACACAACGCAACATCCTCATACTGGCAACACTAAACTGTCCTACACTGATGCCATTATAAAAATAATAAATAAATAAGTTTCCAAAGCCTCCTACAACACTTTAGGGTAAACAGCAATGAAGGCTTCCAAGATGGTTGCACACTAATCAAAGGTTGATTTCAGCTCTCCCCCATGTAAAAATAGAAACTGAGATAAAAGACAATCAAAATTGTCAGTTTGAGTAGAATTTGGTCACTGGCAGGGAATTACACTGGATGCCAGCAAAGAAGGAATTTGGAAAAAGACAGAAAATCAATTAGACAATGAGAAGAAAAAATTCTGGCAAGGAAGATTCCTGAAATGTTCATCGAACAGCAGTTCAGCTTTGTTACAAGAGACAGACTCCAGTAATTTAGAGGAAAAAATAAATCAAATGCACTTAGAAGTGCTTAAAATAAAACATTGAAGGACTATATTAACTTAAATAAGAAAACAATGAAAAAAAGAACTTTAACTAGCTATTCAGATGACCTGATAAACCTGCAAACATCGGAGGCTAAAATAAAACAAAAGGCTGGCTTAGTATGAGGCTTCTCAAGAATAGCTTTTTCAAAAAGACAAAGCTAGCAAGAGAAAATCTGAGATACTCTGATGTACAAGATAAACTGGAAGGAGCAGATTACATTACTTTTATGAAAGTAGAAATAAGCAACTGGACTGGTGTTTCACAGAAGGATTTGTTAATTAAAAGAGCACATTGTGTGCATGCTCCAAACCTCACCATGAGAAAGCAGCAAAAACATATATTAATAAATATGCAGCCAATCCAGCAGAGATTTCATCACGATAAAACTGCAGGAGAAAGGAAAAGAATTCAAACTTAGAGACACCAGAGTGTTTGTAGAAAATGATTACTCACTGTACACTGGGCTGAAGAGACGCAAGTTTATCTTAGCAATCAAGGAAGGTCAAGAAACAGGTGTGAGATTTAAGATGCTTTATTTTGTTTGGAAGATCCAAGAGATATTTTGATGCAGAACAGGCCAAGGAGGAAATAATGTTTACCAAATAGAGAGTGAGCCAAGAAAGCATAGGGGACACACTGCTTCTCATTCTTCTATTGACAAAATCCATACAGAGACTATGCCAGTGAAAATACTTCCATTGTTTCAAAGGAAAATGCTTCTGAGAGAGGAGAAAAGCACAGAAGCTGAAACTTGGACTTTAACCAGTGACTAGTGCTGAGAAATGGACATGATTAGGAGGAAGAACAACAAAACTGAAATTAATGAATAAATAAGAGACCATAAAGCATCAATCCCACTGGGTATAGGAATAGACATAAAATATGGCCTTGCAAGACAATGTTGTCGACACAAACTTTTGCGTGAACTGTACAACATATGCTCCATGTTATGTCATAAATGTTTAGAAAAACATTAAAGGGAATGAAGTAACTGGAAGATAAACAGTTTTGTTCTTAGTAATACTTGTGTAAAACATCATGACGTAAACTGTATGCTTTACTTAAAGCAGTTTTCCACATTTTATATGTGATGACTGGAGACTTCTAGTCAGTGATGGTTGTATATGTTAAAGATAACAAATCAAGCAAGTACTTCTTTTAATTGAAAGATTTAAAAATTCTACACTGTAACAAGATAAAAAAGGCTGAACGCAAGCAAGTTAGTTATTATAATGTCGTGATCCTGTGCTGCTTTGGTGGGATGGGATATAAAAATGTATTGATGTGTGTAAAATTTACTCAGTAATTTCCCTTGTTTTTACAAGGATGGATATCTAGATTAATGCCCTTTGTCTGAGTTGTTTTTTAAGCAAATAAGCTTGGAAAAATAAGACAAAATGATGAAAGGCATGGAAAATTCTAGGTTTTTCAAATCTGCAAAATTAGCCTGATTTTTACCTTTAGCAAATGCTTTCAGTGAGAGACAAGATGTCTGCAGGTGCACGCAGCTAGCAACAGGAAGTCTGAAATTTATAAAGATTATTTTATACATATGCAAGGATGTTAGCTGTTTTTTTCATTGTTGACTGCCTTTACTTGGAGAACAGCTGTCTCTGCAGGTACAAGCAATTAATTTTGAAAGATATGAGCACACTTTGCTGAGGCAAATGTTAACATTTAAAGACATAACAACATGCAGCTTTATTGGGTAAATAAGGTTTGAAACATTGGGAAGTGAATAAGAAATTGTAGCCTTTCCAGCATTTTTAATACTTTAATTAACTTAATAGATTGGTTTAAGGAATATTTACAGCAAGTTTTTTTTCTGTATTGGAACCTAATGTTTTGGCTTTTCAAAGTGGAACACAGTGTGACAGTCCATGAGAACTGCGTGGCTGCATTCATTGTACCAGTAGGAAGTTGTTGGTTTGTAAAATACTGGTTCCGAGATCAGTGCACAGTTCAGTTTATTTATTTAAATGCAACCAGTTGTACTTCTTTCTTAGGGGTAAATTTTAACTTTTACATAAAGCATGCACGCTGTTTTCAATATCTGGAAGGAGAAAAGAGAGAACCAAAAATAGACAGGAATCAGTGGTATGTGGGAACACCACCCTGCAACATGCATGTTAGCACTAGTAACAATTTTAGCTTGGGTACTGCCCGTCAATCTGGGGCAACTGCTCTGGAGAGGTGAACTTCATTTGTTGAAAACGTACACAAGCTTTATATGTTTGTTCTAAGTTAAATGGGGATATTGGGTTCTGAAAACATATTTAGTTTTTTTTTTTAATGTTTTCATTGAAGCAAAATTTAATGTGAAATGCAATAAAGGTTCAAACGGAGACAAGAAAACTGCTTAAAAGATCAAACTGCCAAACAATGTGCAAATAAGCCAAAGTTGGAAATAAGCATTCAAAAGAAATGTCATGAGCAATAGATGAGAGTGGGCGAATGTAAATGACCTTACAGGCATAGACAAAAATCAAAGAGTGCTGAATTATATTAAGAAATGCAGGGTACAAACAGCAATGTTCCAAGAGACACATTTGGATAAAAACATGCATGTGAATTTGACAAAAATGGATTTCAGGATAGACATTCAGCAGAATATCAGAGACAAAGGATAAAGGGGAGTAATAATGATTGTTACAGGGACTCCTCCAATACTGATAGAAAAAGAAAAAAAGACAATGGTAGGTGTGTGCTAGTAAGGTGCTATTAACAAAGAAGGGGGATTATGCCAGCATGTATTTATATTCCAACAAAAACTGCTACTACAGACCTTTAAATTTTTTTGAGAGAAATAATCAGCTTTCAGGGGACTGGAGTTTGATTTGCAATAGTGAGGCTGTATCAGTAGGACACACAAGGGAAAACATAACAGAAAAGGTAGACTTCTGAAGAAATACATGTGACTATTTGATACAGAATAAGTGAATTAAGTAGCAGGACATAATTTACATATTTCCCAATGTAAAGTGGTTTAAACTGGGTAGAATTTATATTCCACAAGAACATTGGTATTTAATTTAAAGTGTTGATACACATCCAATAACTATTTCAAATTATACACCAATAAACAACTAAGATGACAATAAAGATACAGGGTAATGAGGCAAAAATGAGACAGTGGCACTTTCTTGTTAAAAGAGAGGCATTTAAGGAATGGGTAGTGGAAATTATTTGAGATTTATTAGGGAAGATATAAATTTCTTCAGAAGAATAGCTAATGAGTGGGATAAAATGAAAATGGAGTTTAAAAACAGGATAGAAATAAAAAGTAATAAGAATTATTTACAGGGACTGACAAAGTTTAAAGCATTACAGAGTAAGGGGAAATTCACAGAATAAGAGGAGGAGCAACTACAGAGTTGCTAAAGAGGAAATAAGGGAATATTTGGACAATATGCTATTACGCAGCTATTATTAATGTCTCTGCAGCACAAAAACGTTTAGCACTTTTAGGGAAAGAGAAAGTAGAACGTGTTTCAACCAACCTCAGGTAGCCTGTGACAAGATAAATAACCAGAAATCCTATAGAGATATTTGAAATATTGAAAATGTTATGAAAATTTGTATAAAGCAAACAAACATGGAATCCAAGAAAATATTTAAGGAAGAATTATGCCAAGGTTAATGGAAGATGATGCTCAACAATTAATAGTCAAGACAAGAAGAGATGAGATAAAAATGGTGGTGTATAATCAATTAATAGGGAAGGCTAGGGGCTGAGAGAGAAAAAGTGGTAAAAGATATGGATTTTTTTCTTTAACAGTATTTTAAAACAGGGGGGCATCCACATCTTAAACCATAACTGTAGAGTGTTTTATGTCTATACTAGCTAACAGAATGGCAAAGGTGTCACCAAAATTGATAGATATGGATCAATGTGGTTTTGTGGTGGGGATGCAAATATTTAACAACATTAATATAACAATAATGATCTACAAGGAAATAAAATTTAAGAAACTATCACTGTTGCTGGTTAGTTCTGATGTAGTGAAAGCATTCACGAAAGAGTCAGCAGGGATTTTATGAATAGGGAATGGAAACATTTCCATTCCATGACACAATGATGGGGTAAATTAGCAAGATCTATGATGGGTCTGAAGCGAGAATTAAGGCGGAAGGGTTCCTATCTGGTAAGCTGTGTTTGAACACAGGAACCAGACAGAGGTGTCTTCTTTCACCTTTTTTACGGGTTTTATACTTAAAGCCATTGGTAAAGAAAATAAGAGACTCGCAAATTCAAGGATATAACTGGTATGATAATAAAAGTTAACTTTATTTACAGATGTTATTTTGGATTTGATATATCCAAAAAACAGACATTTCAGGATTGTGAAATATTCTGAGACATTTTCAAGTATTGGAGTATAAAGTGGTTAAAGAAAAAAAAATTGAAGGAATTTACTTGAGGAAGGGAAGAAGGCAAGAGTTGATTCTCTCTACAGAACAAGGTAGTTTAGGATTACCCAACTTGAAGGGAAACTTTAGAGCTTTGTAGTTAAGTTTATATACCGAACACAAGCAGAAGATTATAAATCAAAGTGGAAAGGGCAGATGATGAAATAGGGAGGGACTCCGAGAAATAAGTACAGTACAACATCGGGTGTAGTTCCCTACAGAAAATAAACCATACTGATTATACTCAAAGTAGTAGAAAGCAGTCTAAGAACCAAGCCAACATGGGAATGCTGAAATAAGATTTTTACCAATATTGATTACTGCAAGCAGGGTAAAGAAAACAGGCAATTGGGGGGGGGAGCTGGAGGAAATAAGCAAATGAACCAAATATACTGGGAGCAAATGACTTTTGGGGTAAAGGTAACAGAGTGGAATGACGCTAAGCTGAAGTTTGGACTGCAGATTAGAGACTGCTTTCCATACCAGGAAATGGTAACAGTATATGCAAAAAGAAAGGGCTAGGAAAGTATTAAGTGAAAGACCAAGTCTGGTAAAGATTTAGTTGAGACTAGAACAGAAGCTGCTGTTAAAAAGAGTGACAATTAGTAAGGCATAAGAAAGTGGAGTTAGAAAAGTTTGGGAAAAGAGAATGGAAAAGCAATGGGAGGAGATTTGTATGGTTTCCAAGTTATGGAAAAAAAGTCCACGCTTAGGATTTTTGCAAGAAAGTTTTTGCATAGGTACTTTTACACTCCAAGCAGACTCGAGAAAACTTTTGCTTTGGTAGATAACAAATGCTGGAGGTGTGATGGGAAAGAGAGGCAACTGGGAACCTTTGTTAGAAACATAATAAGTTGGCAGACTTTAAAAATTCCATACAGAGGACCTTGTCAGAAATGCTGGGGGTTAGCAGGTTGTAATAAAAGAAATAATTATATTGAGGTGAAATATAAGATCTGAATTGCTATTTTTAATGTTGCTGGCTACCAAAAAGTAATTGCTAGAAAATGAAAATCAAAACCTAAATTAACTGCAACTGAAGTATTGTATATTGTACAAGGGAGAAAGGAACTGGAGGTGGGATCTTCAGAAACAAAGTAGTAAATTACATATAAATCAATGGAATTAGTGGGAATACATGCAAAATAACTTTTAAAAAGAGGTTTAAAGGAAGGTAGAACCTGAGCAATCTATATAATGTTGCTGTGAATGAAAATTTAAAGAAAACATGAATATACTGCATGAAAATTACAATGCTATTATTTGTTTTCTTTTCTAGTGCGTTTGCACCCATGTCATACTTTAAAGATGTTTGACAAATAGTAAACTTATACAGTGAAAAAAAAATTCCCAACTGTTTATTTCACATGTTATTCTACAGGAGTTGTATATATTATTGGTAACACGTGTGTTAATGTGAAATGGGATGCAGAGAAACAGAACATGGAAAATGTGGTCATAATAAACTGCAAGCAAGTTAATAAAGGAAGGGATGAACTGATTTTTTGTGTAAATAAAATCAGCAAAGAAGCCAAGATGATTCTTAAATTCCTGAAACTAATAACGATTCAAATGCTGATTTTAACTGGTCCTTTATATTCTGATGTTGTTTAATTAATGAATTTTATATTAGTATTTGTAGAATGTTGTTGTTGTTGTTTCTTTCGGCTTTTCCTGGTTAGGGGTCCCCACAGTGGAACTCTGGTCCGCTAATGATTGGTAGTTGATTTTTACGTGCCGAGTTACCAGCCCTGATGCACAGCCTTCAACGAAGGTATGCCCATTCACGCATGTCTCCACGCAGAAGACACTCTAGCTGAGAATCGAACCGGACAGCGTCTTACTGTGAGGCAACAATGAATATTGACTTTAAATTAAGAAATTCAGCAAGTAAACAGAAACAGGATTTAGATCAGTTTATTTTCCATTTACTGGTTGCACATAAAAGGGTTAATTTGAGATACTGCAGTAATGGGTCTGATATTGTCAGCCATCTTTTTGTGTTCAAAATTTTAGTATAATTAAGTAGTGAACAAATGGTACCACATCTACAAACTGGTGCACCATAAGGTCTAATTTTCTGTATCACATCCCATCTATATTACAAGGAATTTTATGCCCCATATACTATATTACAAGGAACTTCAATATTAAAGGTGATATAATACCATTACGGTGGGATCTCCTGCACTTATGCTACTAGTGACAATTTTCTGAATAAAACTGTGGAAGAAGGCTGAAAATTCTTCTGCTACTGTACCTGCAAGTGAGCTGAGCAATAGCCCTGGAGTGTTTTTTTTTTTAACCAGGTGACAAAAAAAAAATCAAGTCATTCCCAGCACTGTTGATATAATGTGCTGAATTTTAATAGGTACATCTGGTCATCTTCTAATTTTTTTCTGAGCATATACCACACCTGGGATATCAAAAAGAAACACCCTAGTGAGATGCAACACTTATGGAAAATTATTGACATTAATGTACTTTACTAAACGATAATTTTATTCAGAAAAAAAGAATTTTCTAGTATTTAGACAAAGGGAACCAAGGGAAAACATACATCACTTGCTCTCAAAGTTGACTATATCACGGTTGATCTAATCAATATCAAAACTCTGACTATCTTGAGGCTATCCTGTAACTTGAACACATCCATATCTGTTTGAATAAAAACAGTTTTAATCCACACAGTAGGCGCTTTCAAACACAAGGTTCTGCCGAAGAGCCTTGTGTTTGAAAGCGCTTACTGTGTGGATTAAACCTGTTTTTATTCAGACCGCTTTGGTTGCTGGAACTTCTTTTTGTTTTTACTTTGAAGATAGTTGATTTGGGAAGTTCCTACAGTTTTCCTTCTTGGAGGTATGTTTTCCTTTGGCACATCCATATCTGTGTAGTAACAGAAACTTGATTTCAGTGCAAAGATAACACTCTGTACATACCAAAGTTCAGTGCCTACCACACTTTCTGACCTATGGCTAGCTGCAAGAAAGAATCAGTATTTGGCATAGACCCTATTACCTCCAAAAAGACTGCCTGGTACCATCAAACAGAACTTACTAAAATCTATATTATTCTAACCAAGAAAACTTACAACTTCATAGTCAATTAAACCTTTCATGATGCCTGATGACACTGAAAGAATGTCTAAAATGCGCTAGCTGAAATGCCCATAAATCACAATACTTCTATGATTGAGGGACTTCAGTTTCCTAGCTATTAACTGGAAGACGTACATCACTAATAGTAAGCAAACCCAATGGATTCCTGACCTAATAAATGCCAATTTAACTTACTCACCAATCTTTTTCTAACAAACACAGCTCCCCTTCTGCACTTCACCTATTCTATCTACATTTCCGATCAAATCTGATCACAAAACATTGGCCTTCTCTATCAAAATCACAAGCACCTCCTTGGCAAACATTTTTGAGTTTAAGGACTTTTAAAAAAAAGCAATCCCCTGTACCAACCTGCTTTCAGGATTAGCATGGATCAACTACAACTGTCCTTTCCAAAGTCAAAAATACCACTGCCCATGGACCTTGATTATATTTCCGAATGCTTACATACTACTGCCAAGTGTACCCTGTCAGACCCTCTCTTAAACCTTGTTAACCTAAGTATTTCCAGTGGGTGTGTTCCTGAAATATGGACAGCAGTCACTGCAATGTCCTTGATCAAAGGCAGCCCTATGTTGCTCTTATTACCCTAACTAAACTAATTTGCATAGCTGTGGAACCCATCATACCAGAATTTATAAACTTAGATATTGAAAAGGTTATTAGCCGTGCAAATTTAGATACTAAAACCTTATGCTCTGGTCTCTGACCAATTCAGGATTGGGAAAGGTAAGTAATGCCTATAAAACCTACCAAACTTCTTAGAAAGGGTTGCAGAAGCTGCAGATAGAGATCATAGAATACACACAGCTTACCTCAATCTGGCTAAAGCCTTTGGCAAGATTCTCATTGCTGGTAGTGTCAGCCCTAAGCATAAACACTTGTATTCTGAGATGGATAACAAGCTGGTTGTCATACAGACCAAACAGGTACAGTAGCTGCAGCCACCTCAAAAAGTAAAAAAGGTGACCACTCAAGTCCTTCAAAAGCCACTGTGCTGGGAACCTTCCTATTTAGTATCTACTTCTCTAACTTTTACACCAATAACATATACCCACAGCTATCTAAATTTGCTGATTATTGTAAACCTGTTATGTTTAATTTCTAATACCACTTCACTGTTGTTTGGTCAAAAACTTGCAAACTGGTGTTAGGAAAAAAGACAAACAAAATCCTACAAAAAGCAGTATTTTTAAATTTTGAAAGGAAAACTGTTCCATGACCTATAACATAGAAAGCAACCGTCTCCAGAGTGATTAAGACATCAGAGATCTAGGTATAGCAGTCATAAAATCTGCCACCTGACCTAATAAATAAAGACATCTCATCTACATCATAAGTTCTCTCTCTTCTCTTAACACCCCTTATCAGACCAGTTACTGAATACAATGCTCCCTTTGGCATGTATTTGTCTAAACACATCATAAAAACTGAAAGAGCTTTCTAAGTGGAAAGATCACAGGCCTGAAAGCCCTTGGTTACCAAATCAGACTTGAATACCTAACCATATAATCTTTGTCTTATGGAATCCTCTGTGATAATTTATGTTTACCATTTAGTGTCATGATGGGTTCTGCCTTCCTTAGTCTCCTACACTTACAAATGACTAACAATGACAAACACATGCTAACAAGAAACCTTAATCTCCTAATGCATTTTCCCAAAAGTGAAATAAACTACTTGTTCATATTAATAGAGAAGCCCTCATCACCTTTAACGTGATCCTTGTTAACTGCACCAGTATCTGCAAAGACTCCCTAGGCCTATTTTGTGCTGCCTTCTTGGAAGCAGGAAGTGCCATATGAGGATGGATGCTTGCAAGGCTTTAATGGTCAATGGACTGATTTGTATTGTACATACAATTTTCCTTATATGTCATCTGGACTTCAATGACATCTTTTATCACTGTGCCACACAGCAGACTACTGGAAGGGATGGAATTAAATAGCATGAGGCTGTGGAACAAAATGCTGCAGCAGACAGAAAATCTAGCAACCCGAAACAGTGTGTAGTAAGTAAAGCCATTTCTGGTAAAAATGCAGAAACCAGTTGGGTGCTACAAGGGGTATCAAGTCCAGCACATCTGCATTAATACATACCATTTTGGAACACAACACTAACAATGTACTTCACGCTAATATCACATGTAAAACCAGACTTGAGTATAAGGTATAATGAGAAGTTATGTACTTACCATAACGTTCCATGTTAGTTGTCTTCTTCTCGCCTTCTTTCTTGCTGGATGGGTTCGGAGCCGAACCTCGGCTCTGACTCGGCCTATTACTAAAGCTCGAGAGCTATTTTCACTGGCTCGAGGCTATACTATGTCCCATAATGCTAGGCGTCATATACCCAGATCTCGTTTGATAGCTAACACTATGGACATACATGTCCCACCACAAGAAAAGAGTAAATCTATCAAATATAGTTGAAAATGAGCTCTTCTACATATATCTCTTACAATGGCTACCAAAAGGGGAGCAAGAGAGTTAACTGAGAAGATAACTCTGGTGACAAAAGATATCTCACAAGTTACTCTAGGTCTTTCCAGGCAAGGGGGATGGAGGGTGGGACGCAAGAAAGAATGCGAGAAGAAGACAACTAACACGGAACGTTATGGTAAGTACATAACTTCTCAATGTTAAGTTGTCAATCTCACCTTCGTTCTTGCTGGATGGGACAGCGTCCCTAGCACCTTAGTCCTGGGTGGCTCAATGGAACAGACTCTTGAGTACAGTCGAACCAAAATCAGCCCGACTTCTGGAGGCAATGTCCAGTTTGTAATGAGAAATGAAGGTATGAAGGGAGGCCCGAGTGGCCGCTGCACAAATAGAATCCATGGGTAACCTTGCTTGAAAAGCTACTGAGGAGGCTAATGCTCTAGTTGCATGGGCACTAGGCTTGGTAGGGGGCTCCTTATGCCTCAATTGCTAAACTAACGTGATAAGAGAGGTCAATCATCTAGACAAGGTTACTTTATAAACCGGAAGGCCTTGCTTTCCTTCCGCGTAAGACAGGAAGAGCTGTTCTAATTTTCTCGACTGTTTTGTTCTATCAAGATAGAAGCGTAGTTGACGGTGGACGTCTAAACAATGTAGTCTTCTCTCAGCTCTATCAGTATAATTTGGGAAGAAGACTGGGAGATCAATAGTCCGATTAAGATTTTTTTCGGCGAGTACTTTAGGTAAAAAGGAGGGATTAGTCCTAAGAGACACTCTATCTTTGTGAAAAACAAGATAAGGGGGGTGCACAGTGAGAGCTTGTAGTTCCGAAACCCTTCTTGCTGAGGTAATAGCTACCAAGAAAAGTGTTTGCCACAAGAGCAGTTTTAACAAGCAGGAAGCAGCTGGCTCAAAGGGAGGCAGAATTAAAGAAGACAGTACCAAATTTAGATCCCACGGTGGAGGAGGGTCTTTAACCAGGGGCCTAAGTAATAGGGTTCCTTTTAGAAAGGCTTTGCAAAGCTTGTGGGACATAATACTGGTCTCTGACAAGCCAACGTGGAAATTTGCAATAGCCGCCAACTGGACCCTGATAGTGGCTGAGGAAGAACCCATTTGGAAAAGTTCTGCCAAAAACTCTAGAACTGTTTGGACAGGAGCTGTGAAAGGGTCCACTTGATTTTTCCTTGCCCAAATAGAGAAACGCTTCCATTTACTAGCATACGTCCTTCTGGTGTTAGACTTGTGAGAGGCAAGGATAATATCACGTATTGACCAAGAAATTAAGGGAAGCCTGGCTAGGGTTGGGAGTGGAGCAACCAAGCTGTGAGGTTGAGAGATGGAAGGGATTGGTGCAGTCCGTCCAACTGATGGTTCAGAAGGTCTGGCACTGGGTCCAGATGCCAGGGCTGCTCTAGTAGATGATGTTGCAGGAACGGAAACCAAACTTGTCGGGGCCAGTAAGGGGCAATGAGGATCATCCTGGATCTCAAGGCAGTTGCTTTCTGGACTAACTGAGTAATTAAGGGAAAAGGGGGGAAAGCATATAGAAGACCCCGGGGCCAATCGTGGACTAGAGCATCTCTGGGAGGGAGACCCAGAGGAAGAAAGATGGTCAAGAAATCCTGACACTTGCTGTTTTGAGGGGTTGCGAAATGGTTGCAGCAAGGCTGATCCCACCTTCTGAATATTTGTTCCGCTACTAGCTGGTTGAGAGACCACTCGTAGGGCATGAGAATGGCACTGCTCAGTCTGTCCGCTATGACGTTGGACTTCCCTGGAATATGCATTGCTACCAGAAACCGTTGAGAAGAGATTGCCCACTGCCAAAGTCTGAGTGCTTCCCGACATAGGGGGTAGGACCTGGTTCCACCCTGCTTGTTGATGTACCACACTACAGACATATTGTCTGTCTGAATTGCAATCATCCCGGTGGGTAGAGAGTTCTGAAGGGCCTGCAACACCAAAAGTACCACTCTCATCTCCAAGACATTTATGTGCAGGTGGCACTCGAAGGGTTGCCATGTGCCCTAGACTGTCCTGCCCTGAAAAAGTCCCCCCCCACCCGATCAGGGAGGCATCCGTCATCACGGTGGCAACCGGAGGGGGGAGAATAACAGGTCTGCCCAGGAGCACCTGAGGCGAGACCATCCACCATGAGAGGTGTCTCTTGCATGACTGAGTGATGAGAATGTTGTGAGACATGGGAAGCTGCTGAAAGGACCATTGGGAAAAAAGCATCCACTGCAGTAGCCGCATATGAAAACGAGCTAGGGGGAGCAAGGTGATTGTTGCTGCCATTAGACCAAGTGTTTTCAGTACAAATTGGGCTTGGACCCTGTCCTCCTGTAGAAGGATTTGAACATGGCTGCGAATGTCGAAAACTCTTTGTGTCGGTAGTTTTGCTGACAACTCCACCATGTTTAACACGGCTCCTGTGAAGGTAATATGCTGACAGGGTGACAAGGCAGACTTTTCAAAGTTTATAAAGATGCCTAGCGCTTTGCACGTTTGCACAGCGTAATCCCTGGCTTGAAGTAGCTGGTGCCTGGTGGTGGCAGTAAGGAGCCAGTCGTCTAAATATGGAAACACCTGGAATCCTCATCGTCCCAGGTGAGCCGCAACCACTGCCATGCATTTGGTAAACAACCTGGGGGCTGTGGTGAGGCCAAAGTGCAGGGCTCTGAATTGGTAATGACTGGCTCCCAGCCGGAAGCGGAGAAACCTTCTGGAGCGCCTGTTCATTTTGATATGGTAGTACGCATCCTGAAGATCTATAGAGCACATCCAGCTGTCCTGAACCAGAAAAGGTAGAATGGACTGTAGCGTAACCATCCGGAACTTTGTTCTTTGAACAGACTTGTTCAGCCTGCTGAGATCCAAAATAGGTCTCCAGTCCCCTGTCGTTTTTGGTACCAAAAAGAATTTGGAGTAGATTCCGGATCCTTGTTGGTCTGCTGGGACTGGCTGGATGGCCCTTTTTGACAGCAGCTTTGAAATTTCTGACGCTGCTTGATCTCTCAGACCGGGTGGAATGTCTGGAAGAGGCCCTTTTGGTTGTTGCGGGGTGTGGATAAAGGGGATTCTGTAACCCTCGGATATGATCGACAGTACCTATCTGTTTTGCGTAAGGGAATGCCAGGCTTCTGGGTAGAGTGAAAGTCTTCCCCCAACTGCCTCCGAAGGTGGACAGTCGGGCAGCTCCTCAGGGGTGCTGGAAGGGTTTGTCAGAGAAAGATTCTCTGCTACCCTGATTTTGCGGACCCCCCCTGCCCCTAGGGTGGCGTCTGTTATTGTTCCCTCCTCTGCCTCTGGAGGGGAGCTCACCCCGTGCATCAGGCAGTACTCCCTGGGGTTTACGGAACCACATATTTCCACCCTTTTGACCCTTAGGGTATGATCTAGAAGGGGCGGAAAAATTGACTCCCACGGCAGAGAGTCTTGCCTTCCTGCTCACACCTGGTCAATGTATCTTTCACCTGAGGTCAACCAGGGCAGAACCATCAAAGGGGGTGTTAGTGAAGGACGCCTTGAAGGGGTCAGCAAAGTTGCAAAGCCGCATCAAGGTGTGTCTCCTCAGAGCAACGCCCGTGCCTGCGGCCCTACTCGCTCCATCGGCTGCATAAGAAATGAGCCGCATGGAGGAGTTGACAATAGAGTTCAGGGTCCCCAGCTGGGAGTTGATCTTTTCCTGAGACCCCACAGCTGTTGGGTCCTGTAAGGTATCACCCAGTTCTTTAAGGAGGTTTCTCTGAAGACGGGTGAAATGGCACAAGTAATTCAGCGACCGCATGGCAAAGGTCACTGAAGAAAACATCTGCTTGCCGTACCTATCCATAGTCCTAGATTCCTTATTAGGAGGATGGACAGGTACTGATGGGTCAGCCAACTCCTTCTTAGTGGCTGCCGCCACCACCATGGCATCAACAGGGACGCCCTTAGAGAGAAACTGCTTGTCTGCCGGGGCTGTAATAAATTTTGTAGACCTCCGGGGAGTTGGTTCCATAGTATCCGGAGCCGTCCACGCCTTCCTAGCCACCACCTCCATGAGTGGGTCGAAAGGCGGGGACACCCAGGAGGTGGAAGGGCGAGAACCAAACGCATCCAGGTACACCTACTCGTCCTCGGAAGGGTTGAGGGCGGACCAGTTCCCCCTCTGTTTAAGGATCTCTAGGATGTCAGAAAAGGAGACATCCTCAGAGGGGGACCTTGGGGACCCTTCCGAATCATCCAGGTCAGTGTCAGATGTCACTGACTCAGGGGAGTTGACATGCTTCCTCTTGCATGTCCTCTTCCGAGGGGGCTCCTCTGCAGGATCAGGGGAGGCCTTGGAAGAGGAGGAAATGCCCAATGGAGCGGCCTGGAGCATCGGGTTCTCCACGCTTGGGTTCGGGAGGGTAGGCAGGGGCCGAAGCAGGCACCGTGGAGGGAGGGGGCCGACGAGGCAGACCGTGATGCCGGTATGGGAGCCAGCACGCTCCTCATGACCTCAAAGGCATCCCTGTCAGGCAGGGAAGAGGGACCCAGCTCCGAGGAGATGAGAGCTCCTCCCAGCACTGAGAGGGAAGGCTCCGAGGCCAATGTCGGGGCCAAACTCACCAGCGCCGAGGCTCCGAGAGGGAGAGCAGGGTCGGACAAGGGTCCGATGCCACTCGCCCCCTTGAAGCCGACGAGGGAGTCTCGATGCCCAGATCCCTCCAAGGACGGAGCCAATGAAGGGATCTGAGCCAACGAAGGAACCGATAACGGAGGGATCGGTTCCAATGCCCCAACAGTACTGACCTTGACGACCTCTGGCTCTGAACTCAACAAAGTAGTCGGAGGAGGAACTTAAGCAGGCATTGGGGTAGCCCCTGTCTGTTGAGATGAGTTATGCAATAACTGGGCCAGCGCCTGCGACTTTAAAAGCCTGCTGACTACCCTCTCGAGGTCATGGTCCGAGAGCCTGGAAGACCTGGAGAAGTGAGATCTATGGCTCCGCTCCGACAGCAAGGGAGACTTCGGAGCCGATCTAACCGACTCCAGTGAAGGAGACCTGGAGTGTTTTCGGCTTGGGGATGGCTCCGACACCAAAGACGGAGCCGACTGAGGCCTCAATGAATCGGTTCCAGCTGGAACTGACGAGGCAGAAGGAGGCCCACTCGGTGCTGGCTCCGAACATGGAGCAGAAGATTTGGCGGGATTTGAAGGTTTTCCGGAAATAGGCTTGGGTGGAGAACCTTCAGGCTTTAATAAGCCTCTAAGAATGAGCTTAATTCTGCGTTCTTGCAGGACTCTGGGGCTAAAAGCGTGACAAATGGAACAAGAGTCCTGCAGGTGCAGAGGGCCCAAACAGTGCACACAAGAAGTGTGACCGTCCGTCAGAGACATCTTCTGACAGCACGAGTCACACTTCTTGAATCCCAATATCTTGGTATCTTTGGACATGATACCACAAGGTCGAGACAAAGAAACTACACAAGAACAGTAACACACTCAACAAAAAATTTAAGTTAATCTAACTAGTAAAAAGAAAACAGAAAATCCACACACATACACTAAGGGGAAAACTGTACTAACTACTGAAGGGAGGGCTAGGCCCGTCCACCTTAAGGGTGGAAAAAAAGGATAGGAAAAACTACAGAAAAAGGGTAGGGAACTAGTCGCTACACTCTAAACAGTAATTAAATAAACTAAATAGAAAAAATATCAAGAAAAACTAACTGTAGATACAAAAATTTTTAAATACAACCTGGAGCCGGAGAAAAACGCAACCTCGTAGCTGAAGTGGCAAACGAGATCTGGGTATATGACGCCTAGCATTACAGGACATAGTATAGCCTCGAGCTGGTGAAAACAGCTCTCGAGCTTTAGTAATAGGCCGAGTCGGAGCCAAGGTTCGGCTCTGAACCCATCCAGCAAGAATGAAGGCGAGATTGACAACTTAACATTGACTCCAATACAAGCAAAAAAGGTAAAGGTAGGATTTATCACAAAGTATAAAGCAGTACAATTTGATGGAGGGAGATCTGGAAAAAAATAATGCACAATAGAGATGGCAATGAGAAAAAGGTTCTAGGGTTATTAGCACTATGAAAGGTAGCTGAATAATGCTCAAAGGATACTGACATGCAGAGCAAGGAAGACAGACTCAGATAAACCATCCTCCCACTTTGTACAGGACCAGTAAGGTCACATATAGAGTACCTTCTGGTTATTATTAAAAAAGGATTTTGAACTGCTAGATGGATGCCAATGGAAAGATTCTAAAATGATGACAGAAATAAAAAGAATGGAAGAGGAGGAAATATGCAGAATACCTGGTATGTAACTCAATCAACAAGTGAAAAGATAGAACATTCAACAGGAAAGACAAAGGAAGGAGAAAAGGATTTAAGAATGACTTAAGGAGACACTAACAGGGAAAGTGACAAACCCCGGAACACACTGCCACTGGGACTGTTGAACATAGGTCAACAAATGAGTCTTGCACTGCTTAGCACAAGCTAAATTATGGTAAGACAAAAAGCAGCTGCACTGAATACTAGCTACAAACTCAGATTCATCATGCCATGTATAATCAAATTTGTGCATGAACAGGTAACAGTTTCCTGAATATTTAGAGACTGAATAGAGCAGCTGTACCCAAAGAAAATAATTGCTCCATATGCATATTTCACACAATACTAAGCATTCAAATACTTGAAGTACAAATTCATGTTTATTTACTAAATAGTACTGCAAAAATGATCATAATACAGATGAAAAAACAAAGTTGTAAAACAATGAGGTGCTACAAAAATGATCAACAGAGACAGCAGAATGTACAATTAATCTATTAATAGAAAGTAAAAAATTATTTAAATAAACAAAGTCATCCTATCCTCTCTTGGGTAAGTGTTACAGCAAAGGTAGCTCAACAGCAGTTAATATGATTGAATTCAGTAAGACAAAATCAATTATCTGTACAACTGGGGGGAATGGGTAGAAATAATGTCCAGACAAGACAAAGATGTGTTGCAGCTGAGCTGTACCCCTAAACTAACAGTTCTAAACTGGCTGTCAAGTAGTATTAAAACAACAGTCAAACTGACGAATCTGCATCCCAGCATACTCCATAAAATTTGACAAAAGTAAAAAAAAGAAGTTATGTCTTACCATAACGTTCCATCTGTGTTGTTCATCTTCTTTCATTCATCACTGATGGTTTCGGTCGAAGCCCTCGGAACTGAGTCAGCCTTTTTACCACGCTCACACCAGCCAAAAAAACTCTCGAGCTAAGTCTCTACCCAGAATGCCCTTCTCCTTGTTACGTCAGAACGAATTTGCTAGAGAAAGAGAAGTAAAGCCGAGGCCACTTCTGTGCCAATACCCTAGGACACCACTTGGACCCAAAGCATCCCTCAGGAGCATTTGGAGGGGGAAGGAGGGTGGGAAGTGATGAATGAAAGAAGACTAACAACACAGATGGAACGTTATGGTAAGACATAACTTCTTTATCTGATGTTGTTAATCTTCTTTCCATTCATCACTGATGGGACAGAATCCCAAGCTACCTTGAGGTCCATGGGCGGCCCTTATAGAATAACATTCCTGAGTACCATTGAGCCGAAGGCAGCTCTCCCTCTGGAGACCAAGTCCAATTTGTAATGATTGATAAAGATATGAGGCTTAGCCCAAGTAGCTGCTGCGCAGATGTCATCCATGGAAAGCCTGGAATGGAAAGCTACAGATGTTGCCATAGATTTAGTGGAGTGAGCTTTAACTTTTGGCATAGGTTCATTGCTGAGGGAATAGATGAAATGTATGCAGTCCCTTAGCCATTTTGATAATGTAACCTTGGAAACGGCCTCTTCCATTCTGGGTCCAGAAAAAGAAATGAAAAGCTGTTTAGATTTACGGATAGGTTTGGTCATATCTAGGTAAAATCTCAGTTGTCTATGTATGTCTAAGGAGTGAAGGCAGTACTCTCCTCTATTGGCAAAATTCGGAAAGAACACTGGTAGATCAATGGTCTGGTTTATGAAGAATTCAGAAACAACTTTGGGAAGGAAGGATGAATTCGTCCAAAGTGATATTATGTCTTTATGAAAGACCAGATAGGGCCTCTTGATACACAATGCCTGCAGCTCTGAGACGCTTCTGGCAGATGGGATGGCTACCAAGAACAAGGATTTCCAAGATAAAAACTTTAGGTCACACTTCACAGCAGGTTCAAAAGGTTTTTGAGTCAAACACTGAAGGACTAAAGTGAGGTTCCACGGACTGCCTGACAGAAAGCCTGATATGAGGGGTTCCCTCGAGGAAGGCCTTGCATAGGCATAAAGAGATAAGAGGGGTGCCATCTATACCATTGTGGAAAATGCTGCTAGATGTACTCATACGGTAGAGGCAGAGGCTCCATTATCAAAAATCTTAGCCAAGTATTGAAGCATTGCAGTTACTGCATGTTATCCTTGGACCAGATGGAGAACCTTTTCCATTTAACCTGATATAGTCTTCTGGTGGATGGTTTATGAGAGGCCAGAATGATGTCTTGAACAGGCGAGGAGAGATTAGCTTGCCTGGCGACTAATGGAAATGGAGAAATCAAGCTGTCAGCTTGAGACTGGACAGATTTGGGTGACTCAACCCATGGGGGTGAGTAATCAGATCTGGTAGAGGGTCCAGAATCCACGGCGGGTATACTAGGTGAGGCCGAAGGAAGGCGAACCAACTTGTTGAGGCCAGAACGGAGCTATGAGGATCACCTTGCATCTCAACCGAAGAGCTTTCTTTAAAACTTGTGAAATCAAGGGAATGGGTGGATAAGCGTAAAGTCGTCCCATATGCCAATCATGAATTAGAGCATCCCTCGGTGACTCCACCTCTGGGGGGAGTATGGCGAAACAGCTGCTGCACTTGTTCGACGGGAGGCTGGCCCCAGTGGCTGAATATTTTTGTCACCACCTCGGGGTTGAGAGACCACTCGTGAGGCATGAGGATGCATCTGCTCAGTTTGTCCGCAATCACGTTGGGGCTCCCTGGGATATGCATTGCTATCAGAAAGTGGTTGGAAGCTATTGCCCACTGCCAAATTCTCATGGCTTCTCGACATAGGGGGTAGGATTTGGTTCCTCCTTGCTTGTTGAAATACCAGACCACTGACATATTGCCTGACTGAATTGCAACTGTCCTGGAAGGCAGAGCCGAATGAAAGGCCTGCAATGCTAACAGCACAGCTCTCAGTTCCAGAACACTGATATGCAGGCGTGCCTCTGAGGTGCACCATGTGCCTTGGACAGTCTTTCCCTGGAAATGCCCCCCCCCCAACTGATCAGGGAAGCATCCATGGTCACAATAGCTGTGGGCTAAGGGGATTGAAATGGGCAACTCCAAAGTTCTACGTCTGCCCTCATCCACCAAAGGAGGTCCTGTTTGCAGGAGTTGGTTATTTGAATCTGGTAACAGAGGGGGTGATGGTTTGGGAACCACTGACAAAGAAGGAGCCATTGCAGGATCCAGATATGTAGCTTTGCTAGAGGTGCTATTGGGATTGAAGCTGCCATAGAGCCTAGGGCCTGAAAAACTTCCCTTGTTGAGACTTTTGTTTGAGAGAGCATCACTCGGAGCTGAAGCATCACTTGGTGGAGTCTGTGAATTGGGAGTGATACTAGACAGGACTGAGTATTGAACACTGCTCCAATGAACACTATTTGTTGTGTAAGAGAAAGGTTTGATTTCTCCCAGTGTATCCTTTTTCCCAACAATTTTGCCAGAGAGAGAGTATAATGCAGTGTTGATACCAGAAGAAGCTCAGTGGGGGCGGTGAGGAGCCAGTCATCCAGATATGGAAACACCAGGAATCCTTGTAGTCTCAAGTGAGCTGTGACCACTGCCATGCATTTTGTGAACACTCTGGGGGCTGTAGAGAAACCGAACAAGCAGGGCAAGAAATTGATAATGACTGGCCCTTAGCAGGAAGTGAAGCAGACTCCTGGAGCATGTGTCCATCCTGATGTGGTAACACACAACCCGGAGATCTATTGAGCACATCCAATTGCCTTCTCTTAAAAAGGGAAGAATGGACTGAACTGTGACCATCCGGAATTTGGTTTGGGTGACAGACTTGTTTAAGCTGCTGAAATTCAAAATGGGTCTCCAGTCCCCTGTCTTTTATGGCATCAAAAAGAATCTTGAGTAAAATCCAGATCCATGCTGATCTGGTGGGACTGGTTGGATGTCTCTTTTTTTGAGACAGCTTTATAATCTCTGAAGCTGCTTCCTCCCTTTGACTGGGTGGAATGTTGGGAAGTTTTCTTGGAAGGTTTGGTTGACAAGAAAGGGAAATGGTGTTAACCTCTGGTGATGATACTCTGCACCCAACGATTAGTGGTGATAGACTGCCAGGCAGCTTGGTGCAGAGAGAAATGACCCACGACTGCTTCCAGAGGTAAGCAAATGGGCTGCTCCTCAGGAGCACTGGTAAGGCTGTCCAGAGAAGGAATCCCTGGATCCTTGGTTATGAGGACCCCCCTCTGCCTCTATAGTGGCGCCTTCCAGAATTATTACCCCTTCTGTCCCTGGAGGTATCATCACCATGTACGGCACGGAAAAGACCCTGAGATTTTTTGTGCCACATTTTTCCACTCCTCTGATTCCTGGAGAAGGTACATTGAGGAATGGAAAAATGTAAGCCTAAGGAAGACAGGGTCCTTCCATCTTGCTCGCACCTGACTAGTGTGTCCTTCATTTTGGAGCCAAAAAGGGATGAAGCTTTGATGGGAGCATTCAGAAAGGAAGACTTGAAGGGATCCGTGAGGTCACAAATGCGCATCCAGGTATGACACCTCATGACAATGCCTGAACCCGCTGCTCTAGCCGCCCCCTTCAGCTGCATGTGAAAGCAACCTCATGGAAGAGTTGGATATTGATTCCAGGGTTGTGAGCTGCACAGCCACTTTGTCCCTGACCTCATCAGACAGCTGTCCTGCGAGCATCCCAGAGTTTTCAGAGATCAAGTCCCTCTGGAGCCCAGTAAAATGTGCCAAGTAATTCAGGGACCATATAGCAAAGGTCCCCGATGCAAAAAAAACACTTCCCAAGTCTGTCCATTGCCTGGGACTCCCTGTTGGGTGGGTGGACAGCAGGAATTTCCTCAACCAAGTCCTTTTTCGTGGCCGCCTCTACCACCATAGCATTGACTGGTAACCCTTTGGACCAATGCGGGTTCTCCTAGGGAGGGGAAAGAATTTTGTCTGGTCTCAGAGGGATCTCCTCAATGGAATCAGGGTTCTTCCAAGCACGTTGCACGATGAGCTCATCAGCAGGCTGAGTCATCCAAGAGGTAGAAAGCCGTGTGCGGAAAGCCTGCAGGAATATGGACTCCTCAGATGAAGGGTTGGAGGGCTTCTAATCATCTCTCTGCTTTAACATTTCCAAGATGTCCCCAAAGGAGACATCATCAGGAGGTGACCGCAGGGACCCTTCACCATTATCATAGTCCATGTCTTCAGTTAAGGACTCCTCAGGTGAGTCCATCTGCCTTCTCTTGCACGCCCTCTTTTGAGGGAGCTCCTCAGTGGGGGTCTCTGAGAAGAACTCGATAGAGCAGGTACCCTGAACAGAGGTGTCCTGTGGTTTCTCTGCCTGGTGACCTGGGGGGTGGTCTGTGACAGCTGTAGCGCTGGGGGAAAAAACTGGGGTTCCGACATCAAAGGAGTGCTGCCAGAAGCAAGAGCCCTCTCTTTCACATAGAAGGCGGGCCCGCCCAAAGATGGATGGGAGCCCGGAACAGAGAAAGACAACCTCGGGACCAGGATCACACCCCACCACGTGGTGAAGCCTCAAGCAGGATCAGTGCGGATGTGGCTATCGGCACAGAGAATGGAACAGAGGAGAAAGACGGCTCTGTGCCCTGGGCCGAAGCGCCCGTCCCCCAATCCCCAGATTGAAGAAGGACCAGTTCAGCAGGAATCGAAGACCAAAGGGGCAAACTCGGAGCCAGAGTACGATGCACTGTAGGTGCCGAGGTGATGGGTTCCAAGAAGGATGCTGGAGCAGAAGGCTTTAGAACCGAGATGGTCGAAGGAGAAGTGTAAGATGAAGTCCGTGGATAAGTCAACACAATTCCTGCAGGTGAATGGGTCTTAGAAAGTGTGGGTATCCCACTGGCTAACAACAGCTGATCCACAAGACGCACCACATCATGTTCCAACAGGCTCCTGGTGGATCTAGTGGATACTCCGGACAGGTAGTCAGGACGTGCAATGAAGGGGCTATACACTTGGCCCAGAAATGGATCTATGAAAGGGAGTATCGGGTTCATGGTGCAAGGTCTGCTGGCACCAAAGTCTCTAGTTTTGAGACCGGAAGTACAGGGGTCAAATCCAGTGAAGTTGTACAACGCTTAGTATTGAAGTGGCAGTCGGAGCCAAAACAGTTGGTTCCAAAATGGTAACTAGCAAAGTAGTCAAAGGTGTGCCCTGAACCGAAGTGGCTACAGGTGCCGAAGTTGAAATAGGTGTAGTAAGGCCTATAATCTGTGCCAGAGGCAGGACCGGTGCTGAAAATGGCGCCAGTATCAAAAGTTTCAGGATGCTCTGAGCCGAGGAAGATGAAGCCATAAAGGCAGATTTATACTCCAAAGACAATTTTGGGACTTTTGATTTCCCAGGCTTGCCTTGCTCACTCGATGGTAAGGAGAGAAAGTACAGTTGTGTACACCTACCATAAATGTAGATGTTCAAGTGTCTTCACTGTTGCAGTCATGACTGTAGGGTTCTCCCCTGCCGGCAGGCAGCCCTCGGTTGGCCAGAATCACAAAGTATGGGTCCGGCATTGGCTGTTCAACCATGCTCCCTGCCATCAGAGCGCCAGGAGTACAAAGCAGACAGCCGACACCATCTTCTCCAGTTTTTCTTGCCCCAGATATCAGGAGTCCCAAAATGAAAAAGGTCCCATCACCTATGCAAATACACCTCAGAAGAATGGTGAAGAAAGGAACTACACAATAATAAAAACAAGAGGGGACAGGAGGGTGGGAAACCCAGACTGCAACAGTGAAGACACGCGAACATCTACATTTATGGTAGGTGTACACAACTGTACTATGTTCATCGTGTTTCACTGTTGCAGTCATGACTGTAGGGTAGAATCTCAAAGCTGAAAGAAAGGGAGGTGGTCATAATGAAGAAGGGGCGGCTAAAAGGCCCTGCAAGACTGCAGAGGCAAAGCCTGCCCTAGACTTAGAGTAAAGAGGTAGATTGTAGTGCTTAGAAGAAGTATGCACTGAACTCCAAGTTGCAGCTTCCAAATTGTCTTTGATAGGAACTCCTCTGAGGAAGGCTGCAGAAGTGGCAGCAGCTCTGGTGGAATGAGTCCGTATATTCCCTGGGATTTGCTTTCCATGGTGTGAATAACAAAATCTGATTCCATGAGCAATCCATTTAGAAATAGTCTGTTTTGAAATGGCTTTACCTTGGGAACTTGAAGCATAAGAAACAAACAATTGTTCTGATTTTCTGATGTCCTTGGTTCTGTCCAGGTAAAAACGTAGCTGTCTGTGTACATCCAAGGAATGTAAGATCCTTTCCCCTTTATTTTGAGGAGTGGGGAAAAAGGTTGGCAAATGGATAGTTTGATTTAAAGCCACTTTAGAAACCACCTTAGGCATGAAAGTAGGATTAGTCCTCAAAGATACACTGTCTTGATGAAAAATAATATATGGTTCCACAGCCATAAGAGCTTGTAACTCTGAAGCCCTCCTGGCAGAGGTTAGGGCTAACAGAATAGCTGTCTTCCAAGATAAAAACTTGATGTCAGAAGAAGCAGCAGGCTCAAAAGGAGGCAAGGTTAGTTTTTCCAAAACATAGTTGAGATCCCAAGCTTGAATGAGAGGAGATCTAGGAGGCCTTAAATTCTTAGCTCCCCTGAGAAACTGTCATGAGCTGGTGGGAAAAGATGGGAGGGTCCAAATCATAATGAGCAGATATAGCAGAGGCATGTATCTTAATGGAAGAGAAAGAGAGACCATTATGTAAGAAGTCTGTCAAGTAAAGTAAGATTAAAGTAATGTTAGGAAGAAGAGCATCAGAATTGTGAGCCTGCATCCAGGAACAAAATCTTTTCCATTTTCCTGCATAAGATTTTCTAGTGCTAGGATGTCTGGCTTCTAAAATGACATCCATAACCTGCTTGGGTAGTAAAGAAGAAATCACAGGTCCTGGATTAACCAGGCTGCCAGGCAGAGAGTTCTGACATGAGAGTGTAGAACCTGACCCTGATGTTGGGACAGAAGGTTCGGTGACTGAGGTAAAACCCAAGGGGGCTCCAGGCATAGGTTTTTCAGTGTTGGATACCAAAACTGCCGAGGCCAATTTGGAGCCAGTAAGATTATCATCTTGGGCTTGTCCTGTTTTATCTTCAATAAGACCTGTGGAAGCATGGCCGGCCTTAGGCATAAGCGAACTAGGCGACCGCCTAGGGCGCCGTACAGGCCGGCCTTGGAAAGGGCGCTATTTTTAAGTGTTTATTTTAATTAATAAAATTTGCATTCTTCTTGGCTCCCTGTTCAGGAAGCCTGAATTTCCCCGGAGACTAAAAAAAAAAAAAAAAAAAAAAAAGGAAAACATTGCGCTACACGAATCTGGAACATCAGCATACATGCGTCATGACACCAGTGTGGACGTAAATACATTCTTCAACCCTGCGCGTAATTTAAACAAGCAGTTCTTTTACACCAAGTCCGTGTGTCAGCGTGTAGCCATTTGCTTTAGAAAGAAGGTAAGTGTATACGTGTTTGTGTTTTTGTAATTTAAGCCGCTCACTTCTGTATGAGAGAAAAAGTGTGTGTGTGTGTGTGTGTGTGTGTGTGTGTGTGTGTGTGTGTGTGTGTGTGTGTGTGTGTATATGTATGTGTGTGTGTGTGTGTGTATATGTATGTGTATGGAATTTAAATTTAGCTGTTTTGTTTCCATGAGAGATAGTGTGTGTTAATGTATGAGAGTAGATGTGTGTACATATGTGTTGCTGATATGGTGAAAGTCTGTAGCAAAATCACTTTATCTGTGATGATTATACACTTACAAAATATTGCATGTAGTGCATTTTTAAATGTGTCCCGAAGCAGTGTGTGTGTGTGTGTAATGTAAACTTAGTGGTTCCATTTGTTTCTGTATGAGAGAGAAAAGTGCATGTCTGTGTTGTATGAGAGGGTAGAGTAGGACTGTGTGGAATTTAAACTAGTTAATTACTGTATGAAAGAGAAGGTGTGCGTGTATGTCTGTGTGTTGCTGTGTGAGAAAGTAGGTGTGTGTGTGAGTGTGACCGCACACATGTGTATGTGTGGGTGCGTTGGAGGTGGAGGGTGCAAAAAAGGCACAGATCTTATGGAAACTTTGTCACACCCAAGCATGTAGTAGATGAAGTCAAAAAGATTACTAATCCTAGCCCATGCAGCATGTGTGTGGATGCAGATATTATAAGCAAGGGCACTCATTTTCCATTCTTCTGAGAAAATACCATAAAGGTCTGGAAAAACACAAGATTTCATGGAATTTGTTGTTCTTGACCATGTTCATTCAGTATAGCCTGCATTTCTTGTTAAATTTACTAATAGTAAAACCATCAGTTTGCTTTACTGATCATTCTGTACCTAGAAGTTTTTTATTTTATTTTATAATACATATAATCACTAAAATATCCATTGAACATTTCCAGGTATAATTCTCCAAACCTAGATTATTTTTTTTAGTAGTAGTAAATTGGTGGCTAAGTCATCATTTTGTGACAGTTTTAATAGCTTGGCTTGAAATGACTGATCTTATTTTATATCAATGATGTGGTCCATAGTTTACACCCATGTGGTAGCCATTCCTGGTCCCATGTGTCAGTTTTTCCACATTTACACAGTCTTACCTTACAGATATTCAGGTAGTTTGTATTGCCACATTGTACATATCAAATTTATTGCTATACTTTGCCCATTCCTATAACCTTGTGTTGCCCCTTCTTATTCTGTTCTCTATACCTTTTTTATGATGACTGCAGTACATCTTTGTGTATTTTGCAGACATTTTCCTCTTGCCTTTCTGTACTGTCACTTACCTGGTTGGTCCTAAAACATTTCATTTTGATACAGCACTTGCAACTGGATTTTAAGTTCAGCTTCCATTTGCTGTTTACTATTACAATGTGTATTCATTTGTTCAACCAGTTTTTAATCTAGTGTATTAAAAACAAATGTGGGGCTCACTGTTAGACTGCTCCACACACCTCTGACATATAGCTCAGTGATCACTGTATCTTGAGGATGGGCAGATAATGGAAGATACGACCGTCTCGGCAATAATATGGAGTTCCTCATTTCTCACAAGTTATCATTGTTCCAAGGAATGCAGTCACATCCCTTGGACTTTGAACAAGCACCTGTGTGACTAAGCAAGTGTTGCGAGCAAAGCAGACATTCATGATGAAAATAGCCACTAATGTTTAGTGGGATGTAATTGGTTAACAGAAATAAGGACATTTTCTTTCCTTGAGATGGAACAAAGAGGTGACCAAGTCATTACAGTTCCTTGATACTCTACATATAAGTGGATTATTGTACTTTAGACTGCATTCCAAGGATTATGGTGGCTGTTAAGATGGCTGGAAAAAAGAGCTTTTGTCTCCAACATTGTTATACATTTGACAGTGTGAAGTAGCCATACTACCCAGGTGATAATGCACTCATGCTCATGGCTATTATGTTATACTTGTAAATATCTTCAGTTTTTGCAGTGAAAGACTTAAGTAACATGACCTCTGGAGTTTACTAAAGTATCTGAAAGCATGTTATCTGGTGTCATTGCTGCAGTTTGCTTTGCTTTTATATCCTTGTTTTGTGTCTTTTATCTTTGGAACCACCCAGGCTTAGTCTGAAATTGGTCATTTATGATCACCACTGTACTTCAGTAAACAAACACAAATAAGTAAGTAGCTGTGCCATATGAATAACTGTGGAAATGTATTGGCAACTCTTAGTCAGCTCTCTTTGTCAGCCCATCCATTCTGACATCTACATTTCTTAGATGTTCACAAGGAAGACATTTCTTCCTTTTTTTAATTTCTCCAAATCTTTTGGGTTTCTAATCCCATGACGGAATGGACCTCATTCCTAAGTCAAAGTATAAGTTCATGAAATTAGTATTGTTTCAATCTTTGATGTCAGCCAGAAGTGCTCTTTGCAGGACCCGCAGTGTTCCCAGTAATGACGCCTTCTGCAGTTTTTATGGAGTTACATGTTTCAGTAACATATCTAAATATGATTGTAGATTCTTTTTTATAAAACCTGTTGCTCCTACTACTATTCTAACTGTTTGGGTATCTTTTCTTCCACATTGTTCTTGTTTCTGCCTGCAAATCCTGATATTTAATGACTTTGTGTTTCTCTGTACATAAGACACTGTAATTACTGGTATAGCGATTTCAGTGATCAGTGCTACTTTTGCCTTCTATTCATGGACCACTATATCTGATTTTCTCGCATCTGTCTAAGGGTGTATATGTGTGTGTATTGGGGGATGAAGTAAAGTAAGAAAACTAAGGTTGTGTGTATGGTGGATGAAGTTTGTGTGTGTGTGTGTGTGTGTGTGTGTGTGTGTGTGTGTGTGTGTGTGTGTGTGTGTGTGTGTGTGTGTATATATGACTGGTCATGCTGAGATCTCTACCCTGTTAACCAAAGCGTACATAAAATAAAAAAAATAAAAATTATAAAGTGAAACATTACTGCCTGTGTTGCCTAATATCCACCTGATAACATTTGTGACTAAAAGGAATCTAGACACACAATGAGTATAAATCAGTTGTTCAATTTTGTTAATTTTAAAAAGTGTGTGTCGGGGGATAAAAAGAATCCAAGAGTAGACCATGGTGGGTTGGTGAATGGTATGAAATTTTAGGTGCTGCAAATAGAAAGTTGCAGAGCTAGGGATTTATAGCCCAGTTCTCATCCGTTTCTGTTACCATGACATTAACTATGAAAGCTGCAGAGCATTTTGCAAAAAATGACAGAGAAATATAAATGGGCATAAAAAACAAATAAACATGCACACACACACACACACACACACATATATATATATGTATATATATATATATATATATAGAAAGAGAGCTGTTGTATGGTGCCCATGTTGTGATAGTATTTATCTATGATCTACATATAAAGGCCAACATATTAAACTATGATAACTTCTGAGTCACCAGGCTGACTTGTAACTAAACGAGTGCATGATGTGAAACTAAATGAATATCATTCCAATATGACACATTGAAACCCAGTACCTCTAAAGAAACTTCTTAGCCCCAGTTGCACAGCACTACTTACTCAAGTACATATATAATTGAAATACATGTACCAAAATTAGGTGAGTTTCTTGCAGTGTCAACAATGACAAAGTAAAAACAGCAGTATCTACATTTTAAGGGCAGATAAGGGTTCTACACTCCTAAGTATGTCCTCCTTTGCATGAGATGCCTAGCAGCTATGAACTTGTCAGTTTTAGTCATTTCTTATTGCAATATTACCAGTTTACCAATGTTTAATGTAATATAGGCAATTAATTCTTCAAGGGCATCAGGCACTGAATTTGTAGATGAAACATTAGATGTAAATTATTTGCCACTGGCAATCTCTTCATTAGTAACAGATTTCTTTAATGTGGAATTGTTCAGATGATTTCTCTTCTGCGGAGATTGTTTGTATTGAGTGATATTGGTGGATTGTAATGACAGAAGTCTGAGTACCTTTTATGGTTGGAATTTTTTGAAATGGGTAGTTTTGCCATTATTGGTTTATATATTTTGTTTTTTTGCTTATTAAAAGAATGCTTAAAACTACAAATGTAAAACACATTCTAACAAATGGTGCTGTTATTACATAAGGAATATAATTTAATGCAATCAGGAAGTTGAATCAAAGAACAAATACATGTATGCATGGCCATAAAAATTTGTGCAAGGAGTCTGTTTTGAAAACAGCCCAAATGTAAACGTAATCCTCCACTGACCAGATGCATTTTCTATAAATATGGGTTTTCATGCAATTTCAGTGGCAGAGAATTTTACTGTTCATGCCAAGCCTGTTTTCATTTCAAGATTGTATTGTTTATCAAATGGCTATTTGTGTTTGTGCTATTCTAGCTTAAGCTTCTGTACACAGGGAGGAGAGAGGTTGCTATTCTACTTTCCTGAGCTGTAAGGTTTGCTCGCCTACCCAGAGTAAATTAAACTGTTTAGATTAACCTAAACAAGCCTTTGAACAAAGGCACACAGGCTTCTATTTTCTGAAGACGTGACTTTTATAATAAAGTATGTGCGAAGGAGCAACAGATAAAGCAGGTTTATTAAGGGAAATTTCCATCTTCACTTGCAGTTTAAACTACATTACAAGGTATCCTTTCTTCTATGCATTTAAATAATTAAAGGAAATGACTGGACTGGCTTTTTTGTGGAGTGAATGACTGAAGTGGCTTTTTTGGGGAGTGACCTACCTGTGAGCGTGGCTCATAGGGGTGTTTCATGAGTATATGGGTGGGGCTTAAGGGGCGCCGGAGCACTACTTCGCCTAGGGTGCCATATCAGCTAAGGCCGGCCCTGCATGGAAGAAGAGGAAGAGGTGGAAAGGCATATCCTGAGAGGTTCCTCCAACTGAATGACAGGGCATCCACTTTCCAAGCTTTTCTGTGGAAAGTCCTGGTGCAAAAATTCTGTAGTTGATGATTGAGATGGGATGCAAAGAGGTCTATGTGAGGACATCCCCAGACTGCTGTTATCATCCTGAATATTTTGGCATCCAGCATCCATTCGTGTGGATCCGAAAGGTTTCTGCACAGACTGTCTGCCAAGAAGTTTTGTTTCCCTGGTAGGGACTGAGCTTGAAGATCCAGATTGTAAGCTAGAGCTGTGTTCCATAGATCCATGGCTAGTCTGCAAAGGGGGTAGGAATGAGACCCCCCCTTGCTTGTTTATGTACCACATAACTGTGGTGTTGTCTGTCCGTATTAGTAGTTGTCCTGGTTGTAAAAGATTCCTGAAGGCCAACAGAGCTTTCTGAAGGCTAACATTTCCTTTAAATTGATATGCAGATGTTTCTGATCCTTTGTCCAAAGGCCCTGCAGACAACTGCCCTGAAAATGGGCTCCCCAAGCATAATACGAGGCGTCCGTGGTTAGAATCTGAGTGGCAGGAGGCAGACAGAAGGGTTTCCCTTTGTTTAGGGCACATGCCCTGGACCACCAAAGAAATTCCTGTTGAAGGCAAGGAAGGACAGAGATCAGTATGTCTAAACTATGGCAATGCTGAGACCATACACTTTTTAGGTACCACTGTATTTTCCTCATGTGCAGTCTTGCATATGGTATGAGAAGGATGCAGGAGGCCATGTAACCCAAAGCCTGCAGGAATTTCCTTGCAGATAGTTGAGTTAGAGTTGCCAAGGTTTTGAAAGTTGAAGCCAGCTGTAATTGTTTTTCAGATGTCAGAAATGCCATCTGGGTTGTAGTGTTTAGAAGAGCACCCAGAAAGGTTATGTGTTGTGATGGTGTCAAATATGACTTTTTTATGTTTACAGAGAATCCCAGGAACTTGAGGAGGTTTTGTACAAAATCCAGATGCTGGAGTAAGACATCCTTGCTGTCTGCCTGAATTAGACAATCATCCAGATAAGGGTAAATTTGAATTCCCTTGAGTCTGCAGTAAGCTACTACTGGAGCCAGGCATTTGGTGAAGACCCTGGGCGCAGTAGACAATCCAAAGGGCAGCACAGAGAATTGAAAGTGCCTCGATCCGGCTTTGAACCCGAGGTATTTTCTGCGATCCTGCCTGATGGGAATGTGTAAATATGCCTCCTTCAAATCCAAAGTTACCATCCAGGAATCCTTGGACAGCATTGGAAGTAGCTGCTGTAGAGTAAGCATCTTGAATTTTGGAATCTCTAGAAAGGTGTTCAAGACCGACAGATCCAGTATGGGTCTCCATGAGTTTTGCTTCCTTGGGACTAGAAAGAGCCTTGAGTAAAAACCTTTTCCCATCTCTGAAAGTGGAACCAGTTCTATGGCATTCATAGCCAAAAGAGCTTCCACCTGGTTTAAGGCCTCCGTCCATTGATGCTTTGGAAGGTCTGGCCATCCGCTTGGCCTTGGCAAGGTATGAAAATGGAATTTGTAACCTCTTAAAATCACATCCAAAACCCACTTGTCTTGGGTTATTTGAGTCCAATTTTGATAAAAAAGAGAGTTTTCCTCCGAGAGGGGCTTCCAGGCAAGAAGTTCCTGTAGCCCAACAGAGGGAGTCATTGAGTTTGTTTCCTTTGAGTTTGTGACCTGTCCTCTCCTCCCCTAGTGGTGGAAGCAGTCCACTGTCTTGGTCTATAAGAGGCTTGAGTTTGAGGCCTTCCTCTGGGGTGTCTATATCTACCCCTCTGAGGCCTGTCTGAAGAGGGAAAGGACCAATTTTTTGAAGGCCAATTCCTGCTAAATCTAGGTGGCTGTTCCTGTAAGAAATCTTTAACAGTTTGCATGGATTTCGCCTTATCTTCCATCTTTTTAATCACCTCTTCAGCTTTTGATCCAAACAAAACATTATGCTGAACAGGGGCATCCAATAATTTAGCCTTAACTTGTTCAGGCAAATTTTGTTCTTTAGCCATGCATGCCTTCTAATGATGGTGCCAGAGGCCGCAGCCCTGCAAGAAGCCTCTAAGGCATAAAATCCACAGTGTAAACCATGCTTCCCAACTTGTTCAGTGGCATGCAATAAGTCATGCAATTCCTTATCATCTGCACAGGCAGAAATGGAAGAAAGCTTTTGTTTCAAAACAGACAAGAGAAATTGCTGGTATTTCAGCATATGAAACTGACAGTTTAGAGCCCTAATAGACAAAGTAGCAGAAGTGTACACCTTTTTGCCCCATCTTTCTAAAGATCGAGAATCCTTTTCAGTAGGAATGGGATTTTTGACAGAAGCGGCCTTAACTCCCTTAGGACCCTGATAAATGGTTTCCGGGTCAGCAGAAGGGTTCTTGTATAAAAGCTGGTGGGAATCAGGAACCCTGTAATATCTATCAGGCTTAACAGGAGCAGGAGGAAAGGAGTCAGGGGTTAAATTAGCCTCTGAAAAGGCATCATCCACAATATCCAAAACAGGAGGAATAGCCAGGGGTCTATGTTGGGGAAGAAGAAGAAAATCCCTTAGTCTTTTCTTAGATTCCGAATACTCCTGTCCTTCCCAGTGGAAATGTTCCCTCATTTCATGCAAAGTTTCCAAGAGAAATCCTCAGGCGGAGAAGCTGAAGGAATGGATTCTTCAGCATCAGAATCCTCATAAGGAGGGAAAGAATATTCCTGGTCAGAAGAAGAAACAGAGGAAACAGAGGCCTGATCAGAAGAATCATAATAAACATCCTGCCTTGGCCTTTTATCTGGAGGGGGATGTGAACCCCTAATCATAGTAAGTAAATCCTCCGCCATCTTGAGTAACTGTTTCTGTGACTTGGGAGCCGGTTCAGAAGAGGCCTGAGTTGCAGTCTTTGATTTAGAAGGAGTCTTTGCCTTTGCCTTTGGCTTTGTCTTTATTAGGAGCTGAGTAGGCCTGAAATCCCCTTCGGAAGCCGGTACCTGCACAGCGGTTCCGGACCCATCCGAAGGAGCATTGTCCAAAGGTCCTGCAATAGAAATATTAAAAGGCCTGGTTGGCTCCTCATGAGAGTCCGTTTCGGCCATCGGTTCTGAAATGGCCGACGACAGGGGCTGCAAAAGTGCCTCACTGACGACGGCCGAACCTGAAGCTGGCTCCGCTTGTGCGCTATCATCAGATTTGGACCTCGGAGGCCTGTCTTTATCCTTGTGTCGTTTGTGAACTCCAGTAGTTGGAACCGTATCTGACGACATTTTGTAGTTAAAGTGCCAACCGAAGTAATGAAAAGCAAAATCGTACCTTCACTTAATTGTACGTTGATTAAATCTAGCACAAAACCAACAACTAGCTACGTCGTGGTCAGGGCCTAAGCAAGGAATACAGTAAGAATGAAAATCCTTATGAGGTATTTGCTTCCCACATGAAATGCAATTATTAACTTTTTCTGACATCGGAGTGGAGCAAGAAAAAAGTTTCCCCAATGGGGTACTTAGCTTTGAATGGAGAAGAAAATCTTCGGACTGAAGTTTATCAGGTAATATCGTCAGGAGTCAGCCGACCGGCACTTGCGAACTGCTATCACCGCACGGCAAGGAAGACTGGAGAAGATGGCGTCGGCTGTCTGTTTTGTACTCCTGGCGCTCTGACGTCAGGGAGCATGGTTGAACAGCCGACGCCGGACCCAGACTTTGGGATTCTGGCCGACCGAGGGCTGCCTGCCGGCAGGGGAGAACCCTACAGTCATGACTGCAGCAGTGAAACACGATGAACATCAGAGTGGGATCTCTTTTTATTTTTAGTAGGAGGGGTTGAGACCTCCATTGCAGAAATGGCCTCTGAGAAGGGAAACTTGAGCAACCCTTTCAGAATCAGTTTATTTTTGCTCTCATTAAGAGTTCGTTGACAAACTCTGACAAATGTTAGATGAAGGCTGCACCGAAAGGTGGGGCACTCCCAAAGAGTATATATCATCATCGTAAGAATCACTATTGGGTAACTTGCCATTACATGAAGCACAATGCTTAAAACCTGAAGTACCCTTCTTATCCGACATCTTGACAGAAAGACACCACAGGGCAACCGTATAATACAACTAGAACAAAGTCAAATACCGTTCAAGACATCACAAATATAGCAATACAGTGATATGTAGAGAGAAAAAAAAACACCTTACTAAAAACCAAAACTAATAGGTTAAACAGGAAAGACGATACCAGCTATGGTACTGAAGGAATACCACAAGGGTAAGGAGGGAAAGGCCATACCAACAGTGGTACTTGAAAGTTTACCAACGGTAACAACAACGGGTAGAGTAGAGAGGAAAAAACAAGATTAGACAGAAGAAAATACACTAGAAATACTATTCGCTCAAAATATGAAGATATCAAAAATTTTCCACACAAATATCAAATAAAGTTCCACTTAGCTGAGAGCTCTGCTGAAACGCGGCTTTATGGCTAAGTGGCAAATGAAATCTGAGGTAACAGGGAGAAGAGCATTCTGGGTAGAGACTTAGCTCAAGAGTTTTTTTTGGCTGGTGTGAGCTTGGTAAAAAGGCTGACTTGGTACCGAGGGCTCTCAGTGATGACTGGAAAGAAGATTAACAACATCAGATGAAAAATTTCCAGAGCATTTACCAAACTGCAGTAGGTTCACTGAAGCCATAGTCTAAAGAGTAAAACCCAATAACAAGCTGACAAAGATTCAACCATCTTCAAAACAAACAGCAATGAAAGGTTAGGATTGCACAAAAATCATAATGAAGGCAGGAAAATTATTGTTGACAAAAGGTTTAGAGATATTGCAAATGCAACAAAGTAAAGAATAATCAGAGTGTTGAAACTAGACAAACTTCCCATATGGTGAATTACTCTTCTACAATCTAGAAACTCCCAGCTGCTGGTCTCGCCTGTCAGACAGTATACAAATGCATGTGATATCCAGATGCAATTAAGAACTCAAAACACCCAATAAACCTGTCATGGCATGCTAACAATAAAAAAGTATCATATAAATAATCAAAGTTTCACCTGGTGAGCCATCTGCAACCATTCCCAGACGTGCTCAACATATACACCAATCAAGGTTTACGAATGGTGTGGTATTTACAAACACTGTCAACTCTTGCATGTCATAAAGAAATATCTGCTACTAAAATGAAAACATACAAAACATTAACAGAATACAACTACTGAATAAAACTGAACTCATTATTAGGGAAATATTAATCTATGTTCTATGATCAGTTTATTGTTGCTTAATGAATTTATTAATGCATACACCAATAATTGATGTAGATGTGTAAATTTCTATTATTTCTTTTATTATGTTAATGTATTTGTTCTTAAGTATAAAATTTCAATTATATTTTACAAAGGTCTCCTGCAGAAGACTTGTTAATACACTCTGCCATTTACAAGTCATAATTTACAATGACTTCTTCAGCAACACGAGAAACAACTAAAACCTCTAAGTGCAGTGCATATGTAGGTACATACATCTGTAAATAAAAAGAGCAGATTGTGTGCACATTTGAAAATATCACAACAAATCCACAGCTCTTGTCCTTTAAGTTTAGTTTTTTTCCTTCTATATTTACTTAAAATACACACATCGAATTATGTAATCTACTGAATTTTCTTACAAACCTCTGCCATGTTAATTGAGCCTACAGCGAGGGTCTTGTAGCCTAGAATTGTTCTGTTTTTATATCGCTTTCTTCTCTGTAGCATAATCTGTAGTTTATTGCCTTCTCTTTTCAGGAAATGTGGGTACTGTATAAGAAATAAAATATATACATATATCAATATGATATTCATATAGTTCTTCCTAACTAAATCATTCTCCTGTTCTCAGACTAGATTATACTCACAAGGACAAATACTAACAATCTGAAATATATGTAGAGAATGAAAGTTATGTACTTACCATAATGACATATCCATGTTGTGCATTTCCATCTGGTTCAACCTGTAGGTTTATCGCTTCTGAGACCATCCATTCCAAAAGACCTACCTACTGCAGATCTAGTTTGCCCCTCCCACAAGTATCACACATGCAAAATCTATATACACCAGGGTTTTAACATATGACCCCAAAATGGAAAGAGAAGCACCCCGACAGCTCAGCCACCAGCTGCCCTGCTCCAAACAACCCAATGGAGGGGGATAGGAGGGAGGGATGGTTGAAAGACAGCATAATTATCATTATCGTAAGTACATAACGTTCGTATCTAATATTGTCTTTTCTGTCTAGCTTCATACTGTGGGGAAGAGTCCCCAGGCATGCATCATCCCTGGGAGGCCATAGGAAAGAACTTTCTGCAGAATATTGGAACCAAACAAGGCCCTGACCTCAACTGCACATCCAATTTGTAATCAGATACAAACATGTGAGTACTAGCCTACGCAGCAGCAGTAGCAGCAGCACAATCATCAATAGAAGCTCTGGAAAAAAAGCCAGTGAAGTAGGCACTACTCTAGCAGAATGAACTTCAAGCTTTGTCAGCAAAGACATTTCCCTCAAATTTTATTCAAAGGAGATGCAATCTGTCATTTAGACAGCACTGTCTTAGACACTGACTTGCCTATCTGGACTTTAGAAAGAAGAGACAAAAAGTTGATCTAATTTCCCCGAAGACTTTGGTCTTGGTCCAGATAGCCTATGAACATCATCACAATGCAGCAAGCATTCTCCTTTATTACTAAAATTTGGGAAATAAAACAAGCAAGTGGATCAGCTGATTCAAGGTAGACTCAGAAGTCACCTTAAGTAAAAAGGATGGATCAGTCCTGAGAGAGACCCTATCCATATGAAAAATTAAATACGGAGGCACCAAGAATAAGGCTTGCAGCTCTGAAATCCATCTAGCGGATGTCACAGCCACCAGCAAAATAGTCTTCCCGGACAGCAACTTCAAGGAAAAGATGGCTGAAGGTTCAAACAGAGTGTCAAATAAAACATGGAGCATGAAAGGTAAATCCCAAGAAATAACGGGATTCCCAAAAGGGAGGTAATAATAATAATGTATCTCTCGGGGAATGTCTTCAAAATCTTCACAGCATCCTCTGGATATTATCTCTGCCAATGTGGAAATTGGAAATAGCCACCAGTCGAATGTTAGTACTAGAACAGCTCAATCCAGGGTCAGCAAGAAAATCCAAAATAGCAACTAGCAGGGGTGAGAAGGGATATAACCCCTTCCTCGATGCCCACATTGCAAAACATTTTCATTTACAAGCATAAATCTTTCGTGTAGAAGGTTTCTGAGAGCCAATAGGGCCAATTCCATAGGAGGGCTTGGGATCTATGGCCATCATGGGAAATGAAGAATCCTGCAGTCAATTTGAGGATATGAAGTTTGGTTGGGAAAATCTCTGATGGGTGAGAGATCAACTCAGCATAGGGTTGAGGACTCAAAAAGGGTACTGAAGGTGAGGACACAGGAAAGGGAACCAAACTTGTCAAGGCCAAAACGGAGCAATGAGAATCACAGTTGCTCTGCAACAGGCAGCCTTCTAAAGAAATTTTACTATGAGGAGAGTAGGTAGATATGCATATAGGAGGTCCAAGGGCCAAGCATAGATAACAGCAGCCCTTGGTGACTGTCGCACATGGGGAAACAGGGCATAAAAACTACTGCAATTCATGTTGGACAGGGTAGTAAAAAGATCATAGCAATGGGTGCCCCAGCACCAGAATATCTTGGTTGCTACCTCTGGATTCAGAGACCACTCATGATGAAGAATAATCTTCCTGCTTAAACTGTCTGCTAAGATGTTGAACTTCCCCAGGATGTGCATTGCTGTCAGAAACCAGTGAGAGGATATTGCCCATTGCCACAGTCTCATACCTTCCCAAAAAAAGAGGATAAGACTGAGTTCTCCCGGTTTGTTCAGGTACCAAACCACAGACATTTTGTCCATTTGAACCAAGGTCACACCCTTTTGAGAAGGTCCTGAAAAGCCTCCAATGCCAGAAGGACTGTTCTCATCTCCAAGACAATGATGTGAAGATTGGCTTCAAAAGTTGGCCAGATCCACTGACCTGTCTTCCCTTCAAAATTCCTCCCACCCCACCCCAGAAGGGAGATGTCTGTAGTGACAGTGGCCTGAGGTTGGGGAAGGACAAAAGGTCTCCTGGTGGAGATAAGGGGAGAGTACAACCATTATTTGATCTGGGCCTGACAAACATCTGTCATGACAATAAGAAAAGTTCATAGGATGGGTTATAGAAGACCAAAAGCCTCGGGAACAAGAATGTTGGGGAATTGTGGAAGCGAAGCAGATGAATTGCCCCTGCATGAAGGGAACTCACCCTGTATACTGGAAAACTTGCTTATGAGATACAGTATCCAAATGACATCCTAAGAACTTCAACACCTGAACTGACAGAAAAGCGAATTTCTCGTAGTTCACAGTAATTCATAGGGAAGTTCACAACTGAGCAAAGACATCCCAAGCCTTGATCAACTATGCCCTTGTGGAGGCTGTGAGGAGCCAATCGTCCAGGTATAGAAAGGACCTGGAAACCCTGCTGCCTAAGCCAAGCTGCTACAACTGCCATGCACATGATAAACACCCGGGGGGGGGGTAGTGGTGAGGGGGGTAGTGGTGATACCAAAGGGCAGTCCTCTGATTGGCTCCAAGAATGAAGTGTAGATATTTCCTGAACTGCCTCACCATCTTGGTAGGCATCCTTGAGATCAGCTGAGCACATCCACTAGCCCTTCCTCAATAGATATAAAATGGACAGCATTGTGGCTATCCAGAACTTGATCTGCTTCACATAACAGTTCAGTTTGCTCAGATCCAAAATTGGTCAAAGGTTTGTGTTCTTCTTTGGCACAAAAAAGAATGTGGAACAACTGCCAGCTCCTCATTAGTCTGGTGGGACCTGTTGGTTGACTCAATTTATCAGCAGCTTTTGAATCTCGACTGTTGCCTCTCTTCTCTGATGAGGAGAATTGTCTGGAAAGGACTTGGAATTTTCTTTTGGCAGAAATAAAAATGGAATTGTATAGCCTCCGGATACGACTCTCAACACCCATGCGCCAAAGGTGATGGCCTCTTAAGCTTTAGGGTGTAGAGCCAAGCGATGCCAGACTGCATCCAGAGTAAGACAGTGAGGCAATCCTTCAAGCACACTGAAAGGGCCTCCCAGAGAAAGCTCTACAGAAGCCCTGGTTCTGTAGGTGTCCTCTGAAAGACGGGCAGCAGGCTTTCTTGCTGCCCACCTGCCATGAGAAGCACCCTCCGCAGGGACATCCTGAAAAGATTTCTGTCTCCTCTGAAAAAAGAGATGCTTACCACTTCTGGTTCCAAGAGCAGGTCCATTGATGGAAGGCAAAGTGCACTTTGACAGCAGAATGTATCTTCCTACTCTATTTGCTCCTGATTAGTGTGTCCCTGACCTTTCAGTCCAAAAAGAAAAAAATCGTCAAAAGGGGCATTGATAAACAATGCCTTAAAGCAGTCCGCAAAATTACATAATCTTACCAAAGTGTGTCGGCAGCATGGCAATACCACTACTGGCAGCTCAATATGTGCTGTAGGCTGCATTGGAGAGCAGGTGCATAAACATACTGGAAAGGGATTGTAAGGCTGACAACTGCATCTCCAGTCTTTTGCATCCCCAGCACCTCCTGTGTCCTCACTATCTTTGACACTTCAGGGACAATGTTGCAGTGAAGTTGTCAAATGCACCAAATAATTTAATGCTCTCAGAGCAAAAGTCACTGATGCATAAGCGCAGCTCCCTAAGAGGCCCAGCACTCTAGCTTTCCTCTTTGGGGAATGGACCAATAAACTTTCCTCTGAGATGGCCTTTTTGGTGGCTGCAACCACTACAATGGCATCAACATCCAGAGCCTTACTCCAATATTGTTGATCCAGCCGGAGAGCAAACATCTTATTTTTTGTAGGACTAGGTTTCACCATATCTGGCTCCATCCAAGCCCTCTGGGATCCTAGGTCGATAAGCATGTCCAGGGGGGAACCACCCATGACATGGATCGGCCCACACCAAAGTCTTCAGGAATACTGATTCCAGAGAGGGGGATTCAGTCCAACCCCCAAGCTGAAGAAGGAGCTCCATAAAAACAACAAAAGAGGCATTCTCACAGGGGGAATTTGGGAAATTCTCTCCTTCCTTGAAGTCAATATCCTCTCTCAAATCCAGGAGCTTCCACTAGCACCAACTCTTACAGTGACTCTCAAGGACCAGGGAATATTGGGAAGAGGTGGATGAAGCAAGGGGTCCTGGATGCAGGGTGGTCTGCAGACTTGAAGGTGCTGGCTGGCCTGAAGATTCCCAAGTCATGGTTGCAGGTCCAGATGAAGACAGGGAGGGATCAATGACTTTTGCTGACCACTCCATCTCTAGCCTGGAGAACATCCTCTCTACTTCTTGAAGGCAAAGAACAAAGCTGGTTACCCAGAGCAGACATTCCATGGATGAGAAGAACACATGGAACTGCCTGACTCCAATGTCAACCTGACCTGCCCCAGCACTGAGACTGAAGCTGACCTATCGAGTGCGAAGGCACGAAGAGGGAGAGAAAACTACAAAACTCAGAGTCAAACCCCCTTCCTGGAACCTCAGCCACCAGGCACGCAAGATGGCGACACATTTAGAGTTCAGAAGGCCAAGGTACAGGTTGAGGCCTGAAGCAGCCAAGGCATCGGACCCAACCCAAGGAGAGAAAAGACAACTGGATCCACAAGCCCAGAGCTTGAAGGGATCCAGGGAGAAAAGCACCCAGTGGAGCCAAACCCTATGGTATTGAAACCGAGAGAGAGGAAATGAGATCAAGCTGAATGTGGCCTGCAAGAAGGGCACATCAGTGGTTCCAAATCCACAGGTCTAAGCCTCCCTACTGAGTGTGGAAACCTAGCCGATGAGGCTACTGATGATGGCTTGGACTCTGGTGAAAACCCCCTAGGGGTAACAGGAGAAAAAGAGGAATGGACCCTACCTGGGCTTGCTCCCTTAATAAAGGACGGACTAGGGATGATTAGACCTTGAAACACTAACTTCTACAAAGTCGGTGCCATGGGAGACTGGTTCTGAGGAGGAGGAACCAACTCTGGTGCCTATGCAGCTGTGGGAGCTGAAGAGCAGTAAATCTTCGAATATGGGCTGGTCAGAATGAGGGGGAGTTGCTCATTTACAGTCTCCCTTTTCCTTATCCTGCACCTTGGGGTCCTTACAGTACTCCTTATCTCGTTCTCACCTATCCCTATCACTTTTCTTCAGAATGGAAGGCACAGGATCATCATCATTTTTTTTTTTGAACTAGAAACATCTTTATTAAATTCTCACTTATGGCACAAGCAATCCTACATTAATACAAATGAAAATAAACCACACTGACAAGCTCAGTTGCAAACATACATTACAAACCATGCCAATAAAACTGTAGCTGCAAACATTATACATCACTTAAACATATCCAGTCATTGTCATACATAACTCATTTAAAACCCTGCTTCTTTTAAACATTGTTCCTCCTCTGCATGTATTGATCCCATAATCCCCATTTTTTCATATCTAATTTGCTCCTATTCTTTTCTAAAAATCCTAATTCCATTTGTTTTATCTCTGTTATCTTCACTATTAATAGAAGCTTTGGCTTAGACTATGATTTCATTTTCTAGTAATTGCTTTTTTGACAGCCACCATAATTAGACTCAGCAAGTCCTTACTATGTCTAGGCAATTCCAATTCTGTATCATAGCTCAAAAAATAATTTCTTTAGTTGCACCAATTTGCTCACCCAGTATCTCTGACAGAGCAGCCTGCAGGGAATCTTTAAAGTCTGCCAACTCATAACACTCCCAGAAAATATGTTCCAGTTACCTCTTTCTTCCCCAATCCAACAATTTACTGTCTACCTGCAGACAGATTCTTTGGAGTCTACTTGGGGTATAAAAATAACTATGTTAAACACTTCCAAGCAAATATTCTATATCTTCTATACTTCGCTGCATATTTTGGAGACATATATCCTCCCAATTGTTTCTTTGTGAATTGTTTATTCAGTCTTTCTTCCCAATCCTTTCTAATCTTCTCAGATTGATTCTTATAGTTATCATGCAATATTTTATATGCTCTAATTATTCTTTTCTTAACTGCAACTTCTGTTCTAGATTCTAATCAAAACACTATCAGTACTGGTCTTTCATTTAAGACTCCCCTATTTCTTTCTCTTTGCAATGTTTAATAAAGCTTGTTTCATTTACTGAGCTTTGTGGTGCCACCTTTACATTTATTATACATAGTTTATCTAAACTATTTCCGGCTGGATTTCTAAGGCTATCTCCTTCTGCAATGAATACCATGAAAAATGCCTCTCTTCTTCAGTTAGGGCGCACTCTACCACAGCCTCCTCTGGCACCTTCTTCAAAGGGTTGGACACCAATTCCATTCTGGAGGCAGCTACTTGGTCTTCAGTCCATACTTTCACCAAGCATTATAAACTGGACATCTCCAAATCCAGGGCAGGGTTCGCTAGGGCCATTCTCCACGGCTTCCTGGAAAGGTCCTCTGCCCCTACCTCCTCCATCTCCTTCTCCTCATGAGCTTTTGCACTCTCCCTCATTTAAAGAGTACTGTAACAGCAGAATAGAATGACAGATTAGTTGTGTAAAATCTTACCAAGATGTTAGATGTCTTCTCTTGTCTGTTGCAGTATTCTATCCCACCCTCCATCCACCTGCATTTGTTCTTTCTTGGATGTAAATAGCCTACATGCCTACTTCTCAAGAGTTCTTCCTGGAGCACTCAGTTCTGAGGAAGGTGTGTGTGTGTACGTCACTTTTATGGCCTACGTCCGACAGCAGTCTACGTGCGATGTACCACACACCCTAGGCACTAAAGACTTTTGTATACTGGCTGATGACCAGTCGCTTGGCAGACTGTCTACCTCACATAAAGAATACTGCAACAACAGAACAGAAAGACATCTATGGTTTCACAAGTAGTAGAATACACTGCCAAGATCATCCATTACCAGTGAATGCATTTTTTAACAGCATACCGACACAAGCTACTTACAGGGATATTTTGTTTTTCTTACATGAGGGTATTTTGCTTTCCATTTTTGTGGTGATAAAAAAGTGTGTGTGTATGGGTCTGAGTCAGAATTTTTCATGGCATCTCTCAGCATCAACTGTCTTATATAAGACAAGAAATGCATGAATCTCAATTGACACATTTGGGTTAACTTGTAACTTCCATCTATCTCTTTAATGGGCTCTTACAGACTAAGAACAAGTTCTTAAACAAAATAAATAAATAAAATAAACGTCAGCTACATTGGAAGTGAAACTAGCACTTCCACTTAGTCAAACGTAGGCAAACAATATTCACTGGTGAACTTTTATTTTACATTTCACCATTACACCCTTGAAATTCACTGCAGTACTTTAGGAAGTCGGACGGTGCACACAAATTATATTAGACATATCTGCAAGCATTAAGTAGGTAGTCCTATTGGCTGGGGACAGACATTTGGACTAGCTACTACATGTAGTGGAGCGTCAGCAAGAAAATCTTTAATATGCAATTATATGGTAAAACAATTGTAAATTAAATTGACACAAAATATCAGGAAATTTCATCTACAAGCAGTTAAGTCTAAAATGAAAAATATTTGGGAACTGATGAAGGATCGACAATAAGACAAACAAATAAGAACAAAACTCAGTAAAGTATATTTTAGCAGACTAAACTTAATACTGAAAACAGCCCTGATATTTAGGAATAAAGTCTAAGCTATAAATCAATGCTCTTCCTGTTCTAGCTTACAGTTTTGGGGTGACTGACTGGCCGCAAAGGGTAATGGATCAGTTGGACAGGAACACAAGAAAAATGCTTTATGCTTTCAATGATAAATAAAAATCATCGTATACTAAGATTATAGCCCTCATTCTGAAGAAGGTATGGGCCTCCTCAACACTGATTGCATGTACAGATTTGCAGATCCTTCAGATCCAAACATAGTGAAAGTTTTGAAATGTAAAAAAAAAAAAAGTCTAAGATGACTTCTCTGCTTAACCTAGCAAAGCAAATTGGTGTCAAAAAGGAATGGAAACCAAACGAGGTAGACAAAAATCGGGCAGTAACTGAATGTGCCAAAATATAAAAGAAAGAATATAAAGAGCAAGATCAGATGAGAAGGCAAGAAATGTGGAAAATGCACAAAGTTCAGAGTAAAGAAAACTCCTGGAAAAACCTCATGTCGATCAGGATAGGACACAGTAAAGGTTAAGGAGAGGTAAATTTAAACCAAAAGATGAAAGGTTAATTTTGGCATCCCAGGATACTGGACTATGCGCACAGTGGTTTACAAATTACATTGAGCATGTAGAAGAAACAGACAAATGCAGGTTCTACAAAACAGAACTGGAAAGAGTTGCACACCTTGTTGCTGTGTGTGATACACTAACGGCAGAGGGCCTGTATACTGAAAGGTATATTGAGGCAAGACTGTTGCACTGGGGACTCTGCAAACATTGCAATATTGAAGTAGCTGAGAAGCACTGGAAACCTGGGCCACAAAGCATTATAGAGAATGATGAAGTTTATATCACATCGGATCACTAACAATCAACAGTGTAAAAAATAGATACGAGAAAACCAGATACAGTAGTCCATGACAAGAAGACAAAAGTAGCACTGACCATTGAAATTGTTATATCCAATGACTATACTGTCTTACGTACAGAGAGACACAGTCATAAAAATACCAGGATTTACAGGCAGAAACAAGGGAAATGTGGAAGGATAACAGACAGTTTCGATAGTACAGGATCATAGGAAGTAACTAGCCTGTTGACCCTGAGGACCTTACAAGCCTAGCCAAGAATTTAGCCCATGCTCCAACAAGGCAGCACCCTATGCCACTGTCCAGCAGGGACAAAATTGGAATCCCAGGGGTGTATTTTCTGTTCCCCATCTAGTTATCCAGGGTGCACTTAAAAAGGTTTAATGAAGTACTCTGCTTTACGTGGAGAGGGAGTCTATTCCACAAAAGGGAGAGTCTCTGGGACACACATCTGTCCCGCCAACAAGTCCTATTGATGTCACAGACCAGGTTGAGGTCTCGCGTGTGGGGTCCTCGAGTGGAGCTTGACTTGCGGATATGCAGCAGTCCTATCAGGGTGAGGTCTGAGATTGCTTTGTATGCCAGACAGAGATCACCTCTGAGGAGTCTGCAGGATACTGAGTACAGGGATGGTGATTTTAGCCTATCTGTGTAGGGTAGATGTTTGAGGCCCTGTATTCTCTGGGTGAGGAATCTCTGTGGTCTCTCCAACTGCTGCATGTGCTTTGTGAGGTACACGCCAAAAGGGGCATTGTATTCAATCAGTCTTATAAAGGAAGAATACAGGGATGTTATGACCACCTTGTCCCTGGATGAGATACCCTTACTAATGAGGTGGACAGTGTAGAAAGCTTTCTGTACACCGGAGGCAATATGGTGGCCAAAAGTCAGTTTGCTATCAACTTGGGTTCCTATGTCCCTCACGACTGATTGTGTGTTTAATGCCTTATTATCAAAGTGATAATTTGTGGGGATATCATTCTCCCCAAAAGGGCTGATGATGCATTTTTTGGCATTCAGTTTGAGGCCATGTTTCTGGAAGCAGTCATTTGTTTGGGAGAGACACTCTTGGAGGATGTCCACATTCCTAGGGGAATTGATGACAGCACCCAGCTTGCAGTCATCTGCAAACTTGGTCAGCCATATTCCACTAGATTTGTATATCTCAAACAGCAGAGGCCCCAAGACCAATCCCTGGGGTACACCACTTGTTACAGGTCTACTAATTGAGGTAGCTTCCCCTATTTTAACTAGGTGGGTTCTATCAATGAGTCAGTTTGCTACCCATCTGTTAGCATATGGAGTGGTGCCTAGTTGAGAGAGTTTATCTATTATACCTGAATGGAGAATAGTATCGAAGACCTCGGCCAGCTCAAGGTAGGCGGTGTGCACCATCTTCCCCTCACCTATGGCCTTGGTGACTGTCTCAAAGAAGTTAACCAAATTTAACAGGCATGACCTCCCCTTGACAAAACCAAACTGTGTGGGATCGAGTGTCTGGAGGTTGCCAATATCCTTGTTAATGAGGTCCATGATAATCCACTCCATGGCCTTGCAGATCAGGCTAGTTAGGCTGATGGGTCTATAATTTCCTGGATTGATGGACGCTCCACCTTTGTGCAAATGGATGACAGTAGCTGTCCTCCATTTGGCTGGGACTAAAACGGTACTCAGGCTTTGGTTGAACAGGGTACCTAATGATGATGCAAATTCCTGACTAAATTCATGTAGGATGCAGCCTGGGATGTTATCGGGTCCCATGGAGGCTGTATTTTTTGCCTTTGAGAGGGCAGTGATGACTTGCTCCCTAGAGATAAAGGGGGTGGGGTATTGAGGATGTCCTATTTTACTGATGGGGGACACAGGAGTGAATTTTCACTGAACCTGTCTCCCCAGCAGGTTGGCTATATCTACAGGGTTTGTGGACCACCAGTTCTAAGCAGATCTGGGTGATTCCCTTGAGACTGCGGACATATGTGAAGAAAGCCTTATGATGGTCCTTAGTAGATTGTGGCCAGTTTGGACTTGAAGTTTACTTTGGAAGATTTCACTAGTGCTCTTATTTGCCTGTTCAGGTTAAGAAGAGAGATTGCTTCCAATTAGACACCTGTGCCTTCTTGGTTCTGGACAGCAATTTTTTCCTTTTATTATAGAGTTTATTTATTGTAGAGGTCCACCAGACAGGTTTACTCTTCCTTGAGGAGGAGGATTTCGTCCCGTCTGGTATTCCTGATTCCATGCAACTATATAAATGCTCATATAGTACTTTGGTGTAAATTTGGACATATGTGTCAGTTTCTGTGGAGGGGCAGGGGGCTGTGAAGCAGTTTATACCGGGTCTATATTAAAACGTCAAACTAAAACAAGTTCGAACATTGTAATATCGAACACTAAAGTCCGAAAGTTGAAAATAGCGAAGCCATAGCCCATCGACTTTTTTCCGAGGGGAAAAAAAAAAATCGGTGGGCCATTTTTGGGGCTTTGTTATTTCCTCCACTGTGATGCGATTTCAGAGTTGGTATATTTAAGTAGGGGGGTTGTGGGGGGCACAGCCTCCCACACTGGGGGGGTGTGGAGGGCAAAGCCCCCCACTTTAGTTTACGTTTAAGGTTAATTTTTTTTGTCATGGAACAGTGATTTTTTCCCTGGGGGAAAAACTTGCTGTTCTGTGTTTTCAGTTTTGTTGGGTTTCGGACCTTAGGGTTCGATATTACAACGATCAAACTTCTGTAAGTTTGACATTGTTATACAGACACATTTATACCTTCCCTCAGGAGGTTCTAATCAGCTTTGGAGATTTTTTTTTTTTGCTTGACCCTAGCTGGGGGGGTTGGGGGAGATGGTGACTGCTTTGTGGTCGGATCGTACCAGGCACGATGACACTGCAGGGATGCTGCAGTGGTTACTCATGTTGGATAATACCAAGTCAACCAAATGGTCCATGGTACTGGCATTAACAAAATCAAGGAATCCATGGGCATTTGTGTTTTGGCATGAGTATTTCTTCTAATCTATGGTTGGATAGTTAATGTCACCCAGGATCAGGGTAAAGGGATGAATCTTGACAGATTCAAAGAGGTCCAGATAGGTGGAGTGGGCATCGAGTCAGAGTTGGAGGTCTGTAGCTTGCTATGATTTGAATAAGGGTCTTGTCAGTTGTTAAATGCACCAGGAGTATTTCCTGTGAAATATACTGTTTGACCAGCCTAGAGGTGTGCATGTCTTTTATATATATTGCAACTCCACCTCCTTTTGTTTTGCTGCCCATGGCTTGGGGTCTGAATGAATGATAGAACGAGTAACCTGGTATGGCTGGGGTGCTCTCTGCAGCTTTGAACCAGGTTTCTGTGACTGCACAAATGTCAGCTTCTTCCAGGGTTAAGAATGCTTACAATGAGTGCAGTTTCATGTTTAGACTCCCAGCATTTAGAAGAATAACCTTTAATTTAGATTTTGATGAAATTTTCATGTTGGTAGTTGTAACCTCATGGCATTGCCTAAAAAGGTACTATGGGGGAGGTAAGAGCCTTTGCCAGGAGCCTGAAAGCCCAAGGTTGACAGATGCAGGCCATCTCTGGCAAAGCATCGTGGCTTGTCAATCATGTCATCCCCAGATGTCAGGTACTGGATTCCCTTTGAATGACACTGGAAACTAAGCCAGTTGATCATTCTCTGTCTGTAATGAGGCATCATTCTGGGTGACAGTACAATGCTGCTTAAGGCTAGGGACATACCTGCCTGGGACACATACTCAGTGAGCTCGATCATGTCTCTCTTCATATAGTCAAGGGAGGTACGTCTCAAGTCATTCACTCCAACATGGACTATGAGAGAGTCATAACAGTACCTGTTGAGAAACTTGAGTGCAAAGATGATATGGCGGATTCTGGCACCAGACAAACAACTAATTGTGACTTTCTCCTTATTCAGCCTGGTGAGGGGCACATCTGTGCATCTCACAATGGGGTCTCCTATGACTAATATGTTGGGTTTATCTTTAGGCCTTAGTGGATGTGAGAGACAGCTGTATGGACTGTGTGTGATGAGCAGTGGAATTTGCATGCATTTTTTGCCTCAAAGGTCTCTTTTGTTTGGGTATGCTTTTGCTGAGGGCCCCTGCATGTGGGAGTGTGTTGTGTAGGTGTGAGTGATGTTTGAGGTGTGATGTTCATTTTGCCAACCTTCTCAGTCCCACATATACTGGTTTGTGGGGGAGAGAGCAATGACACTAGGTGCCTGATGTATTTGCATCTCTCACAAATTGCGTTCCTAGGTGGTAGTAGTAGTAGAGGGTTGTCTGTGTACATGAGGGAGTTGCTACACTGTTTCAGGATGCCCATATCGATCAGACTGGCAAGAGAAAATGTAGGAATTTGTCCATCCGTATTTGTCAGAAACTGAAAGAGCTAAGAGGGTAAAGGGAGGAAGGTCTACGAGTAGTACTACTAGATGATAACACAAGTGCTACTAAGGGAAAACTTGTAGCTGGAATACCTCAAAAAGGGTTAAAAATAGTGAAGCTGAAGTTCTGGATGCCGCAGACCTGTATCCAGATTATGCTACTCAATTTTAAGGTTAAGAACTCAGTAAGAAAAAACTCACAATGAAGCACAGATTAATCACTTATAGTCAAAAGAATAAAACTTGCAGTATGAAAAAATACGGCAACGAAATGCAGTAAAATGCAGTTAAACAGTAATGAACTGCAGTAGATAGCAATGAAATATAGTTAATCGGTAGATTGCTTTGAAACAGTAGCTCACAAATCACAACAGTAACAGCACAAACAAAGCAGCGATTCAGTGGAATACTGTCATCAAGTTAGTGAAGCTACCAACAAGCAGTAATAAATATGGCAAACTAAACGCAGTTGAACTCCTAAGCACAAGCAGCAAAATTAAGTAGAAAAAGGTACAGATTTTTTTCTCTTCTTTTTAGTAGAAAGTGAAGAGACAGAAGATAATGAGATAATTCAAAGTTCAGCAGCTAAACGGGTGGGCCTTTACTAATTCTCACTATAAACAGTAGAATGAGCTGATGTAATGTGACTGGGGGAAGTGTCCATTACCAACTTTATACTAGAGGTGGGCAACTCAAAGCCACCAAGTCTTAAGACCACCACAACAGCTGGGCGACTGGGTGGGACAAAAAAAACAGTTGCACAGATTACACAGATATACAGTAAAACAGAAGTGCAGAAAATAGTTCAAAATAAGCACTTATCTTTTTCCAATATCACAGCAGAGCAAATAGCAGAAGGCCTCTCTCACTGCAGCTTTGAACTGCTTGAGCAAATAAGTACAACTGGTTTAAAACACTGTCCATTAAAAGCAGAGAAACAGAAACCAGCTCAATTGTTCAATCAAAAATAACAGTGTTGCATGAATGCTTTGAGCTAGATCAGTGGTTAGAAACTTTGCAAGCTGGAGGACCCCTTTTATAAAGGAAAAAAAAAAATTACGGACCCTTATCGGCGGCGGTACACATACTTTACATTTGGATCACCCCCCCCCCCCCCCCAATCAGCCTCCCTACCACCATGCAGCCATTTCAGTGTCCCATTACTTGGCTAATTATCCCCAGCTGCCATAAGCACTGTTCAAAATTCTCAGTGTGCATACTGTTTTCTGCTTTACTTCTACAATGATTACAGATGTTTGGAGTTAATTTAAAACTTGTATTTCAAATTTTATAACACAAACAGTGATGGACATTTGCTAAAGCTAAACAGACATTTGCTAAATCTAAACAAAGCAATATAGTCTTAATGAAAACAGACTTAACATTACAACTTCTCTGCCTCTGAAACTCACATTCACTGAAACAGCATTGAAACCCACATTCAAAGAAAATGCATCTGGCCAGTGGCAGATTAAGTTTACCTTTGGGCTGTTTTCAAAGTATAGGTCCCTTGCAAACATTTTTAGCAGCATGTAAAAGTTCTTTGATTCA